>NC_073409.1:16839661-17139661 GCF_028641065.1 Leucoraja erinaceus | reverse complement strand
TGTAAATTGTCCCTAGTGTGTGTAGGATAGTGTTAGTGCGCAGGGATCAGTGGTTGGCGCGGACTCTGTGGGCTGAAGGGCCTGTTTCTGTGCTGTATCTCGAAACTAAACTAAACTAAACTAAGACTAACGTTCCTTCCGCTGTGACAAAAGAGCCACGTCAACTTCCTTGAAAATGATAATCAACAACTACTCACCAATCATCTTAATCCTTCCGATCTTGTCCATGAACAGGGCAGATACAATGTTCCCAGGCAACACAGCCAGCGAGCCCAGGAAACTGACCAGGTATGTGAGGAAGGCAGTTTCAGCGTCGTCGGCGAAGTCAATCTGACATCCTTCCTTGCTGTGGAGGAACGTGCTGTTTACAAATCTGCTGTGGGAAAACCTAGTCTTGAACAGATCTGGAACATAAACCAGAGTTAATGGTGTTTGAGGGGAGGAAAGAATTGCAGGTGCTTGTTTATATCGAAGATAGACACAAAATGCTGGAGTAACTCCGGTTGTTTCGGGTTGAGACCCATTCCTTCTCTCCAGAGATGCTGCATGTCCCTCTGAGTGACTCCATCATTTTGTGTCTATCTTCGATTTAATGTTGTTTGATGAGATCAAGCTTGAAAGGGTTCAGAGAAGATTTACCAGGATGTTGCCAGGACTCGAGGGGCTGAGCTATGGGGAGAGGTTGAGCGGGCTAGGGATTTATTCCTTGGAGCGCAGGTGGTTGAGGGGTGATCCTGTAGAGTTGTCGAAGATCTCGAAGGGATTGGGTAAATGCACTGTCTTTCACCCAGGTAGTGGAATCAAGAACCAGGAAAGCACTAAAGCATGTACCATCACTAGACTGAGGAATAGCATCTTCTCCTTCTGTTGCCAGACTTTGGAATGGTCGTTCCATTAGCTGAGGTACTGTTCTGCTTTTCCAATCGACCTCATTGCGGACTGCGGACTATTGCTTTCGAACTGTGAGGCTACAATACTGAGAATTATATTCTGCACTCCGATATCCTTCTCTTCACTCTACCTTTTGTACTTGTGTTTGGCTTCCATGTATTCAAGTGTAGCATGATCTGATTAGATTGGACAGCATGGTGGCGCAGCGGTAGAGTTGCTACCTTCCTGCGCTTGCCTGTGACCTGGAGACCTGTCACCGGAGACCTGTCACCGGAGACCTGGGTTCAATCCCGACTACGGGTGTTGTCTATACCGAGTTTGTACGTTCTCCCCACGACCACGTGAGTGAGCTTAGGTTCCTCCCACACTCCAAAGACGTATAGGTTTGTAGCTTAATTGGCTTGGTATAACTGCAAATTGTCCTTACTATTAGTGTGTGTGTTGGATAGTGTTAATGTGCAGGGATCGCTGGTCGGTTTGGACGCGGTGGGCCGAAGGGCCTGTTTCCACGCTGTATCTCTAAACTAAACTGATCTCTTCATATTTTCCAACTTTCCTAATCCCAGTTGGGACAGTATCCAATGTGAACCCCTGGGATATTGAAGTAGACAAATTCAAACATAAATGAGAATTAAGCAATTTTTTAAAGAACTCTTTGAGAAAGTCATAGACAAGCCAAAGAAAATTGCAATCATGTTAAACCTCTGCCAAAATATTAATTGCAGTTTGTTAAATAGAGGTGTAATCAAATTTGACTGGGAAATTATTAAATTGCAGCCATTTTAAATTAAATCAAATCTTATGCTGTGTTAATGCTTCTATAATAAAATCATTCAGACATTACTTAATAAATGGCTTTTGGTGACACTGTTAGACAATCAAGCAAACTTCTCTTCCCACTATGTGACTGCTGGCATTAACCTGCCCAATATTCAAGTTGGGGAGAGGAGTAGTATAAGTGGTAAAAGATGAACTGTTCCCAACCTTGGACCATCCTGAAAAAAGGGATCTGAGATGCGGGGAATCGAGGGTGAGAGGGTCGAGGGGAGGGGTGGGTGTTTGGGAGAAGGTGTGGAGGAAGCAAGGAGGAGAGTGAGTCGTAGCATCTGTTCCTGCGCCCAGCCATGTGGGCATGAATGCTTGTGTGCTGACATCAGTGTTAATGTCCATGTAGCAGAGCTGGTCTCTGGTTATGTTGGTTCCTCCTGCCACTGGATTAAGATCTTGTTCGGACAAGTCCATGTGGTAGCTGGGGTGCAATTGCTATCTCATATTAAATTAATGGGTAACCTCAAAGGCCGAATCTTAGAATGGAGATGAGGAGGATTTTGTTGAGAGGAATAGATCAGTTACAAGCACAGAGTCTTAATACAATACAATACAATACAATTTATTTGTTGTCATTTGAACATCATTGAGGTTCAGCTAATATGTGGTTTCTGCAGTCAAGAAAAAGAACCAAGACACAATACAATTTACACAAACATCCATCACAGTGAATCTCCTCCTCACTGTGATGGAAGGCAAAGTCTTATCTCTCCCCTGCACTCCTCATTCTCCTCCCGATGTCAGAGTCAAAGCCCCCGGCGGGCGATGGTAAGTAAGTCCCAGAGTAGGGGAATCGAGAACCAGAGAACATAGATTTAAGGTGGAGGAAAGATTTAATAGGAACATGAGGGGTGACTTTTTCACAAAAAGTATGGAACGAACTGCCAGAGGAGGTAGTTGAAACAGGGACTATTGCAATGTTTAAGAAACAATTCGACAGGTACAGAGTCTGAAGAAGGGTTTCGGCCTGAAACATTGCCTGTTTCCTTCGATCCATAGATGCTGCTGCACCCGCTGAGTTTCTCCAGCATTTTTGTGTACCTTCGACAGGTACATTGATAGGACAGGTTTAGAGGGATATGGGCCAAATGCAGGCAGGTGGGACTGGGATAGATGGGACATATTGGATGGTGTTGGCAAGTTGGATAAAAGGGCCTGTTTCCACACACAATGACTCTATGACTTTTTAGCTAGAGGGTGGTGAATCTGTGTAATTCATTGTCACAGATGGCTGTGGAGGCCAAGACATTGTGTATTCTAGAACATCAAGTTCCTCATGGACCCACATATCTTGCGCCAGTTGCAAGATAGGATCAGCCAGATATCCTTCCTAGACCATGCTCCAATGCAGATGCTGACCTGTGTTATAGAAGACTGTGCTCACAAAGGTACAATTCTTGAAGTGAGTGTTGATCGATGAAATGTCTTCAAAGTAGCAATCCTCAAACAGGGAGTCCTCAAAGGTAATAGATTTAAATTTGATCGCAATGAATCTGTAGAGAAAGAAATCGGCAATTAAGATCACCACTTTCAATGTTTTTTGACTACCGAATAGAGGAACAACAGAATAAATCACACTGGTGGCTTGGCAGCTGAATATAGTCCTGACTTATTAACAGTTGATCAGCATTATTTGTTTCTATCCCGATGGGGTGAGATGGTGGATAATTACCACCGGGTGGCGCCGCGATGGCAGCCTCACTCGTCCACAAACTCGGCGAAGATCGTGAATTAGGTTGTGAAAGTGGGACAGGGGCTTAAAGCAGCAACTCTACCGCTGCGCCACCGTGCATAGTGAACCTAATTGTTTTTATGAGCATGTTTCGATACCTCTCATAATGTTGAGCTCTGCCTCAGAGGGAGGTGGAGGCCAGTTCTCTGGATACTTTCAAGAGAGAGCTAGATAGGGCTCTTAAAGATAGCGGAGTCAGGGGATATGGGGAGAAGGCAGGAACGGGGTACTGATTGGGGATGATCACATTTGAATGGCGGTGCTAGCTCGAAGGGCCTATTGTCTATTGTCTATTGTCACACTGATTGAGTGTGCTTACCTGACATTGATGTACTCTCCCTCTATGTGAAACTGGTTCTCCAGTGTGAAGTTGAATGTGAAGTGCTCAACCCGCTCCTGGTGGAAGGTCTTCATTCTCGATTCATAGTCTTCATTTTGATAGTACTTGATCATGTCGGGGAACCACACAGTCAGTCCGTAGTAGCTGCAGAGCCCAAGATAAATATGGTTCAACATGCAGTTAAATGCATTTCATAGTCACCTGGCCCTCTCCCATGTGGCCCCATCATCATCCACTAATGGAAAAGAAACTCAAGAAACGAGAATTTTAAAGTTAAGCAGTTCTAATAGGAACTACAGAATCTAATTAGCTCCCTCGAGATTTGTCAAACATAACCAGCCTCGAAGAGGGACATAAAAAGCTGGAGTAACTCAGCGGGTCAGTCAGATTCACTCGGGGAAAGGAATAGGTGATGTTTCGGGTCAAGACCCATCTTCAAACACTTTCTTCTGAAGAAGGGTCTCAACCCAAAACGTCCCCTCTTCCTTTCTTCCAGAGATGCTGTCTGACCCGCTGAGTTACTCCAGCATCAGCAGTTCCTTCCTACACAGAGCCAACCTGGAATCATTAGTCATTCTGCATATTGGTTATCTTGTTTTATTGATGTCAACGTTGTGTGCCAAAAGATGCTTAAGTTCAAAAGCAGTGATTACCTGAAAGAAAGGGGTAGTGAGATAGTAGAAACCATTTGGACTATCGAGTCTATGCTGGCTAACAAAACAATCCCATTCCTTCAGTAATCTTCTCTGTAATCTATTCTCCCACCAACCAAAGGTAGACAAAAATGCTGGAGAAAGTCAGCGGGTGAGGCAGCATCTAGAAGAAGGGTCCCGACCCGAAACGTTACCTATTCCTTCGCTCCATAAATGCTGCCTCACCCGCTGAGTTTCTCCAGCAATTTTGTCCACCTTCGATTTTTCCAGCTCTTTCTTAAAACTACCAACCAACAACCAACATCCACCAATGATAGGGACAATTTCATATTTGGTTTACTTAATCTACTGACCCATACGTATTTGGGATGGGGGAGGAATCTGGAGCACTCAGAGGACACTCATGCAGTCACAGGGAGACTGCTGGAGGTCGGGATTGAACCCAGAGCATTGATGGTGTGAGAGAGCATCTTGGCTAGCTATGCAATCTCCAAATAAGTGATCATTGGGATTCTTAACTCAAGCACTCCCCTATCATCTATACTGTGGTGAATTCTTCTCCAAATGTTCATTAAAATGAAAGAATTGTGGACACAGCCCAGACCATCACATAAGCCAACCACTCTTCCATTGACTCCATTTACACCTCACGCTGCCTCGGCAAGGCCAGCAGCATAATCAAGGACGAGTCGCATCCTGGCCACTCCCTCTTCTCCCCTCTCCTTATCAGGTAAGAGGTATAGAAGTGTGAAAACACACACCTCCATGTTCAGGAACAGTTTCTTCCCAGCTGTTCAGCCAACTGGACCATCCTACCAACAACGAGAGAGCAGTCCTGAGCTATTATCTACCTCATTGGAGACCCTTGGACTATCTTTGATCAGATTTTACTGGACTTTATCTTGCACTAAACGCTATTCACTTATTCATCGTGCATCTGTACACTGCGGACGGATTGATTGTAATCATGTATTGTCTTTCGGTGACAGGTTAGCATGCAACAAAAGATTTTTATTGTGCCTCGGTACACACGACAATGAACTAAACTAAACTAATTATGGTGGGGAGATTTCAACTGACTACCTAGAAGGAGGTTGAAGCTGTGAATTGAGCCATCCAGTTGCGACCGTCAAGGCTACCAATTGAACCTGGGTCTCTGGCACTGCAAGGGCTGTAAGGCAGCATCTCTCCCACTGCGCCACTGTGCCACCCTGTTAGCAGTCTCTTTTGGCAGTTGCCATCAGCAAATTAGAAAGGAGCAGTTTTGCCCACGAGGGAGTGTATCTTTTGGTGATTGAAACCAGCAAAGCAACAGAAATCACAGGGTTAATTGTGCAACTGCAGCTGAAACCCAGGCCTGTTGAAATTAATGGCATCAGATTCGAGTGTGAGCTCAGTCTCTTTTCTGCAACATTTTAATTGAAAAGATTCTTTAGAGCTTTGGAATTTAAATGGATGGTTAATTCACAAATCTTCCTTTATTATGCAATCCGCCCCACTGATTCTGATATTAACCAATGCCTTTTATTATGAACTTTTAGAATTTAACAACTTGAATATTTTATGTGGACATTGTGCCATTTTCTTTCCTGCACAGAATACGATCATAGCATCAGAGAATTTTATAGAAGACTAGACCCGTTGGGCCTGCTCCTCCAATGCTCCCGTTCACTACCCGTAGCCCCCAATTGCACTTGCCCTACGTGTTGCAATAGCAATTCACCCTCCCCCTCCTGTGAGGTGAAAAGTTCAGAGTGTTCCTGTGTCGCAACATTGGATCAAAGTGTGTTGGAAGCTGGCAGGAATGATTTTAACAGTAAAAATCTTGTGAAAGTTGGCATTTTTAAAGCTTTAATCGCGAATAACGTCAAATATGGGATGAAATCTTCAGTGAAGCTAATCACTGCTAATCGAGCCATTGTGACATCATCAGTTGAAACTGGTCCTTTAAAATCCAAAGTATTTTGATTTTTTAAAACTTTAATCAGTAATATGTTGAGAAATAGAGCATAAAATGTTCAGTGAAGGCGACTTTTGCCCAGAAGGGAAAAATTTGAATCAGAATATTTAAAAATCTTGTGAAAGTTGGCATTTTTAAAGCTTTAATCACGAATAACGTGAGATATAGGATGACATCTTCAGTGAAGCTGATCACTGCTGGCCGAGCCATTGTGATGTCATCAGTGAAAGCTGGTTGTTTTAAATTCAAAGTCTTTTGATGTTTTTAAACTTCTTACTTACTTTTAATCAGCAATAAGTCGAGAAATAAAGCATAAAATGTTCAGTGAAGGTGAGGGGAACAATCTCGATCAGAATATGTAAAAATGTAACATACAAGATCAGACTTTTAATAAGTACTAGACCAAGTGCAGACCCAGAATGCACCCATTCCCTACCCGTAGCCCCCATGGGAGGCGTGGTCTTCCAACTCAAGCCATTCCCGAATGTGTGGTATATCTGAGTGCTCTTTTAAAACTGTGTTTAAAGGAGCAATTGAGACTGATGTCCAATTCCCACCACTCCCTGAATGACACAAATATTTCCTCAAAGCTGCTTTAATCCGACCATGTTGTCTCCACGTTCTTTGTCTGTTTTGCTGCATGTTACAGGTTCTTTCTATCCATCTTACATCATGATTTCAAAACCCTTCACATTCAATAGTCAATAGATAATAGACAATAGACAATAGGTGCAGGAGTAGGCCATTTGGCCCTTTGAGTCAGCACCGCCATTCAATGTGATCACCCCCAAATAGTACCCCGTTCCTGCCTTCTCCCCATATCCCCTGACTCTGCTATCTAGCTCTCTCTTGAAAGCTCTCTTCTAACC
The DNA here is from genome assembly GCF_028641065.1 of Leucoraja erinaceus. Taxonomy (NCBI): domain Eukaryota; kingdom Metazoa; phylum Chordata; class Chondrichthyes; order Rajiformes; family Rajidae; genus Leucoraja; species Leucoraja erinaceus. The sequence continues at coordinate 17,132,388 of NC_073409.1, read as the reverse complement.
ATAAACTGAAAGACAACCTTCTCCTGGATATCCTATTGGATCTCCTGGTGGCCAATGCATATTTATGGTCTCTTAGTTCTCGCCTCAAATGGAAACATTTTCCTAGAGGACTTCCTATTAAAACCTTTCATTGCCTTGTAGACTTCTGTTAGACCCACCCATCGGTCTATTTTTTCCTATTTTGGTTGATGGGGTAAATGGGAGTAGACTCATGGTGCGGAATCGTTCTTCCAGTACTTGATGCAAATATTAATTGGCTCAATGAGTCAAAAAACTTCACCAAGAGATAAAGCTAAACAACTTCTCACATTAAATATTTAGTCTTTAGCCTTTACTTTAGACCTTAAGAGCTGCAGCAAGGAAACAAGCCCTGCAGACCACCAAGTCCACGCCAACCAGTGGTCCTATGCACTCGGGACAATTTACAATTGTTTTACCAAAGTGCTATTAACCAACAAACCCGCACCGACCAATGATCCCTGCACATTAACACTACCCTACACACACTAGGGAATATTTTTACATTTGCACCAAGCCAATTAACCTACAAACCTGTACGTCTTAGGAGAAAATCAAAGCACCCGGAGTAAATCCACGCGGTCACATGGAGAGCACATGAACTTTGTACAGACTTAGTGAGGATCGAACCCGGGTCTCTGGCACTGTAAGGCAGTAACTCTACCGCTGCGCTACCGTGTCACCACTAGGCTCTGATTAACACTAACCTGAAGGACAAGGTAAACCAAACCACTGCCAAGAATAGAGTTGTCATCCGGTATTTGGGTAAAAAGCAAAGCAACATGTTCTGCCAGATCTGCAAACAGACAGAACATCAAATGTTAGACAACTACCCGTAGATATTCAAAGCAAATTGCTGCAGATTCTCGTGTTACTCAGAAGGTCATTTATCGAATATTGCCTACTCCCCGACACAACTCGACGGGATCCAATTAAACATGTTGGGATTGAGTCAACTTCGGTTACAAAAATACAAAAAGAACCGGGAAAATCGGACACCGAATAGTGGAGAGTGAAGACATTCTCCTTCGATCTTCCTTCGACCTCCCTTCGACGATGATGAAGACTATCTACGGCTACCTTCGACTACCCTCGATTACCTACGACTAACATGCCGTCCTACTATGACCTACTACGACTAAACCTACGAGTAAAAAAAGTATCAGTTTTTTCCATGGCGACCTTTTTTTACTCGTGGGCATTTTTTAACATATTGAAAGCCTAGCGGAGACCACTCTTGAGCATGAAGGAGAGTTACGAAGACCTCCTACGACCTTGTATCGACCATGCTGCGAGTATGAGTCGATGGCAAACTCGCCAGAACTCGCAGATTAGGTTGCCCAAGTGGGACAGGCCCTTAACTCTGACTTTTCTTTTAACACTAAACTTTTCCCAGTTCTGGTAGAAGATTATCAACCTCTGTTTCCCCCACTATTGATGCTGCCTGACTTGCCGAATACTTACAACATTTTCAGTTTTAAATCATGCTATGTTAGTTTAGTTTAAAGATACAGCGCTGAAGACACCTAGAAACATAGAAACATAGGTGAAGGAAAAGGCCATTCGGCCCTTTGAGCCAGCACCGCCATTCATTATGATCATGGCTGATCATCTAAAATCAGTACCCCGTTCCTGCTTTTTCCCCACTTGGGATTTGGGCCTAACTATGGTCACATGAACTTCAGTCTACCACCATGGTGGGAGATGGAGGACCTGCTTCATGCCAGTGATAAGTCAATGCTTTCACTTGGCAGAGTGTGACATTTACCCATGTATGTAATGGGGCTCTCCATTTATCATTCCACCCTCATATGAGTGTTGACAATGGTTCACAGTGTCGGAGAGTGTTTGATTCATACAGACCTGCTTCACCACAGTCGTAATCCTGACCAGCCAGCGCTGAAACCAAGTTCCAGTTGAGCTCTGAATCTCAATGAATTCATCCATTTGCATCGGGGTTTTTATATGGGAGACCTGGAATAGATAAGATTCTTGATGTATTGGCGTTGATCTTCTGCCATCCTTCCCCTCCCATTTCATCATCCCCTCAAATCACAGAAGCATTGACATGTCAGGCAAGTATTTCGTGAAGTGATAATAGTCAGGTTTCCACTGACGGACTGACCTACACTTGGCAGGTTGGGGATGAGAGAGGGTGTGAGAGAAATAGAGGGAAACTGAGATGCAGGGAAGGGAATGAGGAGAAATCAGGAAAGAAGGTTCAGAGGAAGATGTCGAGAGAGAGAGAAGCAAGGTGGATATGAGGAAGAACAAAGGGGAGGAAGAGCTGGGTTGGTTGGTGGACAGGTGCGAGTGGCTAGAGGGAGAGAGGAGCAGGGCAGGGCAGTGTTGGATGGAAGGCAACTCATCTCAAGCCATTCCTCTAGCATATTAAAAAAAAATACTGTTCTCAATAACGCACTTGTTTAGTTGAAAGGTGCAGCAAAGTATAACAGGCTCTTTGTCCCAACAAGTCCACACCGACCATTCACACTCGTTCTCCGTTATCACATTTTTGCACCCACTCTACACAAGGAACAATTTAGAGAGGCCAATAGCCTACAAACCCATCTTTGGGAAGTGGGAGGAAACAGGAGTATCTGGAGGAAACCCATGCGGTCTCAGGGAGAACGGGCGAACTCCACAAAAGCAAAACCTGAGGTCAGGATCGAACCCGGGCCGCTCGCTCGGTGAGGCAGCAACTCCACCTGCTACGCCACTGTGCCGCCAGAGAGTGGCGCCATATTGAGATTGCTTTATTGAGATCATTTTCAGCTCACCGTGAAGACGGCCTCTGGATGACCCTTAGCTCTCATGTTTGTGTCATAAATCTTCTTTAAAACCATCCAGGCTTCATCGTGCTTCCCGACCTATGAAACAGAAAAATAATAAAACATTCACTTTAGAAACCTGAATTATCACAGCCGAGAGAGAGGTTTGAAAACTCAGGGACAGATTCTTCCCAGCTGTTATCAGGCAACTGAATCATCCGCTCACCATCTAGAGAGCGTTCCTGACCCACTATCGACCTCAATGGAGACCCTCGGACTATCTTTAATCAGACTTTACTGGACTTTATTTTGCACCAAACATTATTCCCTTTATCCTGTGTCTGTACGGTGCGAACGGCGTGATTGTACTTGTAGATTAGCTATTTCCTACTAGCCAATTATTGTGCTTGTTAGTAGTAGCCCCGCCTAGTATGTGCTTTATAATATCGAGAAGTCCTTTATGCTAGTTAGCGGCAGTAGCAGCTCGGAGCTGTAACATCTGCAGATCCTGTGCTGTTAGTGATTTAATAAATATGTGTTGTATCTTAATGTGTGTTCAAGTCACATCATTACATGGTGTCAGAGGTGGGATTCGAACCCACACCTCCAATTGGAGACCAGTATTCATTTTTAGTTTTTACGCTGGCTGGATAGCACATAACAAAAGAGCTTTTCACTGTACCTCATTACATGTGACAATAAACTAAACTAAACTACCTTGTTATTGTTTTTGGGATTACCCACATCTTGCCGTTTCCAGTTCCCGCTCATCCTCAGACTTTATTGACATCGTTGACCTTAAGAAAGAGACCCTGCAAAACCAGTCTCTCCTTTTCAGTCAACCCTTCCAATGCCGGTAACATCCTCATGAATCTTTCTTTTTCCCCCTTTTTCAGTTTAATTACATCTTTCCCTGATCAGGTGACTAGAACCATATACAATATTTCAGATGCGGCCTTAGTAACTTCTTGTACAGCTGTAACATGATGTCCCATCTCCGGTGCTCATTACACTAAGGACGGAAGTGTGCCAAACACCTTCTTCACCACCTTATCTACCTACCAAGAGCTGTGCAGCAGCGGAAAAGGCACTTTGGCCCATCTTGTCCATGCTGACCAAGTTAGAGTCCCATCTGCCTGCATTTGGCCCATATACCTCTGAACCTTTCCGATCTATATATATGTCCAAATGCCTTTTAAAAGTCACAATCTTCTGCCATCCTTCCCCTCCCATTTCAACAGAATAACAAAAGAACGCAAGCTTCCTAAGGCTTCATCTGGCCACCAGTTCTGGATACCGATTGCCCTCTGAGTAAAACAAGTTGGCCCTGAGGTTACTCTTACATCTCACCCTTCTCATCTTAATACTATGGTCTCTAATTTCCCTGGGAAAAAAATACTGTGAGCGTTTCACTTTATCCATGCCTCTCATGCTCTTGTACACTTTGGTTAGATCAGCCCACAGCCTCCTGCGCTGCAAAGGGGAAATGTCCCAGTCAATTCAACCTCTCCCTAGAACTCCTGCCCACAAGCCCAGATAACCTCCTCATGAATCTCTCCTGCACCATTTCCAACTTAATGACATCCTTCCTCCAGCTGGGCGACCAGAACTACACACAATCACCATACAATGCCCATTAAAATATTTCTCCAGGCACAGACCATCATCACCCTGCATGTATTGAGTATATTTTGTTGTTCACCACAGATGCACGAGGTGAGTGAAAGATTCCAAGGTTTAAACAAATCTATAGTGGGTTAGACTGGCTCTGTTCGAGATCAGTGCAGTAGATACAGTTTGCATTGTGCTCACCTCCAGTAAGTAGCGTGGGCTCTCCGGCATGAACATAAGACCAAGGAGGGAAGAGAGGGAAGGCAGAGCACACACAACGACAAACAGGCGCCAACTGTGGAATTGGAAAGATGAACCCATGCTGAATCCCCAGCCTGTAACAAATAGAACAATATGTAAAGCCACAGTGACACCTGTGCCAACTTACGTTAAAGAATAGTGTGGAGACAAGTTCTCTATCCATTGATAAGGTTTTCCTTTACATCGGACCTACTCCCTTTCTTGGGAATACTGATATGGAGCTCCGCAGACTGTAGCCGACCTTCTCCATGTCGTTTAGTTTAGAGATACAGCATACAGACAGGCCCTTCAGCCCACAGTCCATACTAACCAGCAATCACCCAAACACTAGGTCAGACCGAACGCCACAGGAGATCATTCTTCCCTGTGGCTATCAAACTTTACAACTCCTCGCCCTTCTATTGTGGGGTGGATTGAGACTGACTCAGAAAGAACACCTTAACTTTTGCGTCAGGAAAATATCTTGATGTAGGGTAATGCTCTTGCACAAGTGAGGGGAGCACTCTTTTCAGTGTGTGTGAGGCTTATCACACTGAGGCCATTGGGTTGGGACTTCTGAGTGTATCAGACACAAATGCTGGAGTAGTCAATGAGTCTTTTATGGAGCTGGTCGGGATGAGCCATGGCAAGGACCCTTGCATCAATCTACCGACCCTTTTTGCAATCCCACAATCAGCAAAGAGGTGGGCAACCATCTCCTCGCCACATGTCTGAAAGAACTGCAGATGTTGGTTTAAATCGAAGGTAGACACAAAATGCCGGACTAACTCAGCGGGACAGGCAGCATCTCTGGGGAGAAGGAATGGGGACGTTTTGAGTCGAGAAGTCTGAAGAAGGGTCTCAACCTGAAACGTTACCCATTCCTTCTCTCCAGAGATGCTGCCTGTCTCGCTGTGTTACTCCAGCTTTTTGCATCTCCTCGCCATAGCAGTCAGACTGAGGGCAGAGTGCATCGGTAGTACATGATGGGCCGAAGGGCCTGTATCTCAAAACAATACTAAACTAAACATTGATCTAGTATGAATGGGTGACTGATGGTCTGGCATGGACTTGGTGGGCCGAAGGGCCTGTTTCCATACTGTATCTCTGAACTAAATCTAGCTAGAAATAGATTTCGGTTGTAGAATAGACAAGGGCCATGAGACCTCCTCCTGCTTCTATTGCTTAACTTATTATCACTCAGAAGTGGGGCTGTCGAGAAAATACTTGATTCTGCCTCATCTCAAGCAACACGTATAGATTCTCACTCAACTAAGTTTTATTAAACCAGGAAAATGTAACTGCATGGGTCTGTGAGTTCAGGACATGCTCCAGATCTTCACTGTGATTTGTCTTCAAACTGTTGCAATAACAGGAACAGCTGACTATCAATGATGCTTTGAATGTGCATTTAATCAAATTAAAAAATCATGCAAACCAGCACTAAACATGCCCAAAGCACTATAAATAATGTGCAGCAGCTATCAAATCAGTAGCAACATCTTTGGAAATGATTTAATTCTGCCAACAAGAGAATTCTGTCCTGTTGGGGCTGGAGTCCACGTAACTGCGTTCGGAAGCGAGCCAATCTCTCCCATCAGTTACATCTGAATCCATGGTCTAGAAATGGTGCTGCTTCCCCAGCCATCTGCTGCAAAGACTTGTACATCCACATAAACTTTACAACCAAAGTAAAGGCCATTTAGATTAGCCGGCAATGTGTTGTCGTCTGAGTGTAGCGCCTTGTGGACATTCTGCATTAAGGGCCTGTCCCACTTAGGAGTCTTTTTAGGCGAGTGCAGGAGACTCTGCGCTCGTCACATGATTGCCACATGGTTGCCACACGTTCGCTGGTGGTCTCTGGTGAGTCTCCTTCATGGTCGCGAGGAGTTCCCGCATTCTGGGAACTAGTCGCGGCCTCAGTATGGTCGCCCGCAAATTTTTCAACATATTGAACATTTTTCTGCGGCCAAAAATTGGTCGCCATGGAGAAAATCGATCATCCTGTAGTCGTAGGTGCAGCTGTAGTGGGGTCGCCATGTAGTTGTGGGTAGTCGAGGGAGTCGTAGATAGTTTTAGTTAATCGCCTTTGCTGACCGGGCATTTTCATTGGCTCATTAGGGGAAAAAAACGTAAGCAAGAACCAAGGAAAACCGACCGGTGAATTTCTGACCGCGCTCCCCCGCTTTCCCTGGCCCCCGCCTTTGCGATGCGTTGTGTGTGTGTGTGTGTGTGTGTGTGTGTGTGTGTGTGTGTGTGTGTGTGTGTGTGTGTGTGTGTGTGTGTGTGTGTGTGTGTGTGTGTGTGTGTGTGTGTGTGTGTGTGGTGTGTGTGTGTGTGTGTGTGTGTGTGTGTGTGTGTGTGTGTGTGTGTGTGTGTGTGTGTGTGTGTGTGTGTGTGTGTGTGTGTGTGTGTGTGTGTGTGTGTGTGTGTGTGTGTGTTCCTCTCTGACAGTCACCATTTCAGTTCCCGGTTTTGCCAGGCGATGGCCGGCAACTTGACAGTCGCCGGCAGTCCGCTGAAAAATCACCTAAGTGGGACAGGCCCTTGAGAGTCACAGAGTCAGAGACGTGTACAACGTGGAAACAGGCCCTTCGGCCCAACATGTTCATGCCAACCAAGATGGCAGCCTGGCTTCATTCCAGTTGCCTGTATTTGACCTCCAGCCCTCTAAACCTTTCCTATCTATATATCTGTCTCAATGTCTTTTAAGTGTTGTAATTCTCTCCACTTCCATTGCCCTCTGACAGATTGTTCCAAATATGAACTACCCTCTGAGTAAAAAAGTTGCCTCTGAGGTTACTCCTAAATCCTTCCTCTCTCACCTTAAGCATATACCCTCGAGTTTTAGAATTCCTTACCCCAGGAAGAAAGACTGTGATCATTCATTTTACCCATGCCCTCGTTGTCTTGTGCACCTCAGTAAGGTCACCCCTCAGGCTCCTATGCTCCAAAGAAAACCACCACAGCTTATGCAGCTTCTCCCTATAATTCGAACCTACAATTCCCTGTAATGAGTTGTGAATCTCCTCTGTATCCTCTCCAACAGAGAGCAACATAGAGAGTCTTACAGCGTAGAAACAGGCCCTTCGGCCCAACTTGCCCATGCCGACCAACATATCTCATCTGCACTAGTCCCACCCGCCTGCTTTTCACCCATATCCTTCTAAACCTATCCTATCCATGTACCTATTTAAATGCTTTTTAAACGTTGAGTTAGTACATGCCTCAACTACCTCCTCCGGCAGCTTGTTCCATACACCCACCATTCTTTGTGTAAAAAAAGTTGCCCCTCAGGTTCCTATTAAATCTTTCCCCCCTCACCTTAAACCTATGTCCTCTATTCTCAATTCCCCAACTCTGGGCAAAATATCTGTGCGTTTTCAAGGGATCAAAACTCATCAAGGCTACCAAATTGAACCTTTTAATATGTGTTACCTCTCGTGCAAAGTGAACACCACCCTAACTTGTCTGAAGAAGGGTTTCGGCCCGAAACGTCGCCTATTTCCTTTGCTCCATAGATGCTGCTGCACCCGCTGAGTTTCTCCAGCAATTTTGTGTACCTACCACCCTAACCATTGCTGTTTGTGGGATCTGGCTATAGCTAAGTTGCCCACCATGATTCCCATTTGGAAGCTGAAACAATTACTTTATGGATACTCAAATGACCACGAAGTACATTAGTACATTCCAAGATTGTGGAAATATACTTCATACAGGATAAACATTACTTGATGAGACTAATATTTGAATAATTAACCATGAGAAATCAATTAAATTTGATTATGCCATCTGCACACCACTTGCAAAATCCACTTCTGCAGACTTCAATTGGATCGAACTTCAGAAGAGGAGAGCACTCCATCGCTGCTAATAGAATATTGAGTGCAAAATGGTTTCTAATGTCGCCATCAGGAGCAGACACCCAGACAGGGACAAGAAATGTTCTCTGCAAAGCTTCAATGTTCAATGGTACTTTAGTGTAACTTTACCAAAGCACAGTCACTTTCTTTTTTTGCATACGATTCAGTGACAATCCTACAACACACCAGGCACAAATAAGAGTGTAAGTTAGCAGACCACACTGAGTCTGTTTTAGGTGCCATCTTGTGCGTCTCAAGTCCAAATCTTTTTAAAAAGTTGTTAGTCTGAACTTGGCCATAAAGGCACGTTGTCCCATTGTCAAAGGTCACAATGGGATCTTTTATTCTTCATGTTTAATGTTTTATGTGTCATTCCCAACTGTTGCTGTATGTCATATTGTCATTTGTGGTGGGAGATTGCAAACCTCACGTGGTCCGCCCTGTTTCAACGAATGCATTCAACCCGGCGCGCACAATCAAATAAGATCAAATAGAACAAGTTGTCCTACAACTTTAGGCTGCGCACACCATACGCAAGAAGAAGAAGATGTTGTCACTTGCGGGTGGAGCACCAAGGCAAATTCCTTGTATGTGAATCCTTGGCCAATAAACTTATTCATTCATTCATTCACTTTCAGTGGACTTTAGACTTTAGACATACAGCGCAGAAACAGGCCCTTCGGTGTACCGATTCCACGTTGAACAATGATCACCCCTTACACTGGCACCATCCTACACACAAGGGACAATTTACAATCTTACTGAAGCCAATTAACCAATTAACCTGTACGTCTTTGGAGGTTGAGAGGAACTTGAAGCACTTGGAGGAAACACACGCGGTCACAAGGTGAATGTACTAACTCGGCACAGAAAGTACCCGTAGTCAGGATCGAACCCGGGCCTCTGGCGCTGTAAGGCAGCAACTCTACAGCTGCGCCACCCTGCCGCTCAAGTAAAAATATGAGATAGTGCTGACACAATGTCACTTGCAGTAACCATCTACAATGTTGCTACTCTAAGCGCTGGTGCTCATTGCAATGGGAAGCCAAACATCCTTCTACCACACAGCCTATTAATATTGAACTATATGATCCTGGCTTAGTGAACGCTTGCTTCATCTGGTCTGCAGGCACTGTAGATTTAAAGATTTAACCTGATTTAACTTAATCCAACTAATATTATGTTTGGCCTCCAACTGGTTTAATTTGGGTTCTTGCAACTGCCAGGAAGGTGTTCCTTCTAAATTGTGCTGGATTCAAGGATAAGAACCACACATAGGATTGTCACACAGAAGGCTGTGGGTATATGAAACAATCTGCCAGAGGAAGTAGCTGAGGCAGGTAGTACAATAATATTGAAGGAGCATTTATTTAAGCAGGTACATAGATCGGAAATATTTTGAGGGGTATGGATCAAACATGAGAAACATCTTGGACAGCATGGATGAGTTGGGCTGAAGGGTCTGTTTCCAGGCTGTATGAATCTATGAGTATGATTCTATAACTGGAGCTGGACAGCATAATATGACCCCCCCATCACCATTTAACACCACAATTAAGTGAAACATCAAGAAGCTGTTTCTTTGAGAGCATAGACATTGTTTTTGCACAAACATTGTGGGCCGTGCTGTTAGTTTAGTTTAGTTTAATTTAGAGATACAGCGCAGAAACAGGCCCTTCGGCCCACCTTGTCCATGCCAACCAGCGAGATCCCGCACACTAATGCCCCTGTCCCACTTAGGAAACCTGAACGGAAACCTCTGGAGACTTTGCGCCCCACCCAAGGTTTCCGTGCGGTTCCTGCGGCATAACACTATCCTACACACACCAAGCACAATTTACACATACATCAACCCAAATAACCTACAAACCTGTAAGTCTATGGAATGTTGGAAGAAACCAGAGAAAACCCACGCAGGTCACAGGGAGAGTGTACAAACTTCGTAAAGACAGCGCCTGGACTTAGGATCAAACCCGGGTCTCTGGCGCTGTAAGGCAGCAACTCTACCGCTGCGCCACCGTGCTGCCCTGTTCGATGATTTTATATCAGCTTATAAACTATTGCCTGCTGCACTGTCTGATTTTGGTTCCTATTTTAGTCAGCTCACCAAGCTTAAGCTGAATTGGGATTCAGTTTGCTTTCTTACGATTAGAGTTTATTGTTCAGTGTTAAAGAGTTAAATCCTGTTTGTTATCAAGATGTTTGGGGAGTTTGAGGTGTTGCAGTGTGGTTTACTGCTTGCTGTCTAGTGATATTGCCGCTGCATGTGAGATAGATTGCCAGGCAGGTTTGTGTAAGAATGAGTGAATGTCAGTTCAAGGTGAAGAACAATTGGCATCTGTTGTTTTGAAGGAACGACATTCTTTCTGTTTACTGTTCACAGTAACAGTTGGTACAACATGATTAATCATCACAAGAAAACAGGTATAAATATCTCAAAAGACTTACTAAATCAAAGAAGAAAGCAAGATGTTTGAATCGTATACAACTAGAGGCTGTTAGTTAAAGACTGTTGTTCAGGTCATGGTTTTATAGGCAAGGTGTGTTTACATCAATGAGGGTACGAAAGTGATTGCAAAGGTTGAAACAAAGAACTGCAGATGCTGGTTTATACCAAAGATATAATAGAGAGATAAATAGCCAAATAAATAACCAAAGATAAATAGAGAGAGTACAGAGGAGATTTACTAGAATGTTGCCTGGGTTTCAGCAACTATGTTACAGAGAAAGGTTGAACAAGTTAGGGCTTTATTCTTTGGAGCGCAGAAGGTTAAGGGGGGACTTGATAGAGGTTTTTTTAAATGATGAGAGGGATAGACAGAGTTGACGTGGAAAAGCTTTTCCCACTGAGAGGAGGGAAGATTCAAACAAGGGGACATGACTTGAGAATTAAGGGACTGAAGTTTAGGGGTAACATGAGGGGGAACTTCTTTACTCAGAGAGTGGTAGCTGTGTGGAATGAGCTTCCAGTGAAGGTGGTGGAGGCAGGTTCGTTTTTATCATTTAAAAATAAATTGGATAGTTATATGGACGGGAAGGGAATGGAGGGTTATGGTCTGAGCGCAGGTATATGGGACTAGGGGAGATTATGTGTTCGGCACGGACTAGAAGGGTCGAGATGGCCTGTTTCCGTGCTGTAATTGTTATATGGTTATATGGTTATATATACACAAAGGGCTGAGGTAACTCAGCGGGTCAGGCAGCATGTCTGGAGTGTGTAGGGGAGGACTAGTTTACGGGTGATCGATGGTGGGCACAGATTCAGTGGGCCGAACGGCCTGTTTCCACACTCTATCTCTGAACTAAACCCCACCAGGAGATGGCTACTGACTTGATACATCATCTATCCTTTGTCACCAGATATGCTGCCTGACCCGCTGCGTTACTCCAGCCCTTTGTGTCTATCTTTGATTGAAACAGTTGTTCATAGCTCTGGAGAATTTTAGCTCTGAGGAAAGGTTCACTGGGCTTAGATTATTTCTTCTGGAACAGAGAACGTTGAAAGCAAGCGTAAATGAAAGAGTGAATGGGAAGGAATATTTCCCTCAGCAGATAGGCCATTAGTTGAAGGGCATAGATTTGTAATTGGTAAAGTGAGAGACGAGGAAAATATTTTTTTTATCTGAGGATGGTGAGAAGTTGGAAATTACTGACTTAAAAATGAAACGTGATGGGGAGGAAAAAAAATATACTTGATGTCCTGGCTGTGGACCCAGCGATAGGAAATGGGATGGCATTTGATGGAGACGATGGGCTGAATGGCCTGCTACTGTGCCATAAATTGTGGTTCTATGCAATTGGAAAATAATAGCAAGGCAGTCAATTCTCCAACTGAGAAAATCAACACAATATCATTTACATCTCCATGTCTCTACTGCTGGATTATTATGAGGGGTGATTTTGCTGATTGCATTTTGCAGAGAGGATAGATTGGATTTCGAAAGCAGGGTAGGAGAAGGGCAAATGGCAACATTATTATACAAGAGCTAGGGAGAGTAAACTAGGAGCAGCTGATGAAGGTTACGTTTACTTCAGACAGGTGGGAGTCATTCCAAGACGGGCTGATCGGAGTTCAGGTTTTGGCATGTTCTAGTAAGGACGAGGGTTGCCAACTGTCCCGTATTAGCCGGGACATCCTGAATCTTGGGCTATATTGGTTTCTCCCGTACGGGACCGCCCTTGTCCCGTATTTGACTGCTACTACTCGGGTCGAGGGGACTGTCGGGTCGGAACGCCGCGTCCGGCCCCGCCTCGCCCGTCCCGACGTAGTGCAGCCAATGGAGTGCAGCAGCAGAGCCTCGCCCGTGGCCCCGTCGGTCGGCAGCCCGGCCAGCTGTCCAACCTTCGGACCTGCGCTTACTGCCGATGCCACCACCCCATTCCCTTGCCAATGATCATCGGTTCATGAGTTGGATGGGGAGCCGGACTCTGCGCAAGGGCCAAAACGCCTCGGCTGGCCCGCCAGCTGGGCTTTGTGTGCAGTCCAACACCCGGGCCAACTCATCATTCACCCAGCCATGGTCGAGTTGGTCAACAAATTGCCGTTGGGAATTTGTTCTGTATTTTGATCTTTTGTCCCTTATTTGGGGGTGAGAAAGTTGGCGACCCTAGATACGGATAATGAGAAAGCTTGCGCATTTAGTCAAAAAAGGAAAAGACAGAGGAAAAGGAAGCATATGTAAGGTTTAGGAAGGTGAAATCAGATGGGGGACTTTGAGGAATATAAAGGAAGCAGGAAATAACTCAAGCAGGGAATTGGGAATATGGAAGGGGCCATGGAATATCATTGGCAAGGGAATCTCAACCAGTATTCAACCAGTTTTAGTGTGTATCTATATAAGGCAGCACCTCATAGAGCTACTGCCTCACAGTATCAGCCACCCAGGTTTGATCTTGACCTTTGGTGCCTGTCTGTGTGGAGTTTGCACACTCTCCCTGTGCCTTCCGAGTTTTCTCCGGGTGCTCCAGTTTTCTCCCCCATTCCAAAGGCATGTAGATTTGTCAGTTAGTTGGGCTCTGTAAATTGTCCCCAGTGTGGAGAGAGCAGTTGTGAAAGTGGAGAACATAGAACCAGTGTGAACGGGTGATCGATAGTGGACCTGATGGGCCACAGGTGTGGGGAGGAACTGCGGATGCTGGTTTACACTGAAGATAGACACACAATGCTGGAGCAACTCAGCGGGACAGGCAGCATCTCTGGATTGATGGAATGGGTGACGTTTCGGGTCTGAAGAATGGTCTTGGCTTGAAACATCAACCATTCCTTGTATATCCAGAGATGCTCCCTGTCCCGCTGAGTTACTCCAGCATTTTGTGTGGGCCAAAGGGCTTGTTTCCATGTTGTATCTCTAAAAAAAGTTGTGAGCCATAATTTCAGCCAGGATTTAACCTGTTTACATAGTGAATCTCTAAATGCTCCCACCCTGATCTTCCTTCCCAATTAACCCTGTAATTGGTTCTGCTGTGGTTTGTGCTTTGGGCCTTGTTAATGTCGGGCCCCAGAGCCTATTTCTTTCTGAGAAATGACAGCATGATTGCCTGTTCTCTGAATAACACACCACGGGTGATTTTGCAGGAACGTTGCTTCTGATTTATTTTCTTCATCAGTAGAACAATTCTCCTCTCTCCCCAGGAGACTGTCAACCCGAAATAATCTAACACCATATTTAGAGAGGGTCCTCTAGCCTCGATCATTTACTTAGGCCACATAATTACTCCCCAGAAGATCCGAGTTAATCACCCCATCTATAAATCCAACACCAGTGCTCACATTGGGCTCTTTATCCACTCACCCGATATGGTATGGATTGCATTTTAATACAATTCTGTAGGATCAGCAGGTTGAGTTAAGAGTTTGAGATGGGAGGGAAGGGGAGTGGAATCCCACAGAACTACAACTTGATCTGAGCCTAACCTCAACACGTCCAAACTGAAACTGAGCCAAGTTCAAGATCCAGAAACAGAAGCGAGGAACAAAGGCACAAAGTGCTGGAGTGACTCAGCAGGTCAGGCAGCATCTCTGGAGAACATGGATAGGCGACCCTTCTCCAGACACCAGAATCCCAGACCATCAGTTTTTGTGATACCCCACCCAATCTTCACTGTAAACATAAAAATCTCAAACATGTCGTTGATCAAATGAAATATCAAATAAATATATCTGAAACTCAACGTTTTTTCGAGTCAGACAGCGTGGAAACAGGCCCTTCGGCCCAACTTGTCGACTAACACAACTGACCTGCAGTATTCCCACCTGCCCGCATTTGGCCCATAACCATCTAAACCTATACTACCCATGTACCCGTCCAAACTTTAGTTTAGTTTAGTTTAGTTCAGAGATACAGCACAGAAACAGGCCCTTTGATCCACCGGGTCCATGCCGACCAGCGATCCCCGCACATTATCCTACACCCACTAGGGACAATTTTTACACCAAGCCAATTAACCTACAAACTGTACGTCTTTGGAGTGTGGGAGGACACCAAAGATCTCTGAGAAAGGGGAGAACGTACAAACTCCGCACAGCCAGCACCCGTAGTCGGGATCGAACCCGGGTCTCCAGCGCTGCATTCGCTGTTAAGGCAGCACCTCTACTGCTGCGCCACCGTGACCGCCCTTTGTGAAAGTTATTTTCTTACTTTTCAAATTGTGGGCTGAAGGGCCTGACTCTGTGCTGTACTGTTCTACGTCCCCTCCTCAATGAAGTATCGAGTGGTATGGCACACTCCAATCCACAGCAGAATGCTTCACCACAACGTAACCTGACCCGACCATAGATGCAGGTCCGATCAGGCATTGTTCACACAGCCAGGCACTGAAGGGTTGGTGTGGAGTCAGGGTAATGGCTCTGGAACACAAAGACATTCAGGAGCTCTTTGTACCCTCTGCACTCTCTCACCACCCAGTCCCCGAGCTGCCCTTATCCTAACCATCTTGCCCCTTTGTTGATACTATTGTTGAATATGGGTTAATCCCCATCCATTGATTGTGGACGTTGCAATATGTAAAATCATCTTGTGTGTTTATCAGCTTAACACTCAGGGTACTTCCAGGGGGTGTATCCAGGAAACATGGCAAGATAACACAAAACTAACAATATATACTAGAAGACATAGAGTGCTGGAGTAGCTCAGTGCGTCAGGCAGCATCTCAGGAGAGCATGGATAGACAACATTCTAGGTTAGGATCCTTCATCAGCCTGAACAAAGGTCCCGACCCAAAACATCACCTATCCCTTGTCAATTCTTCCCTTCCCTCCCGTACCACCCTCTCCCCGGGCACTTTCCGTTGCAACCGCAAGAAATGCAACACCTGTCCCTTTACCTCCCCCCTCGACTCCATTCAGTCGTTCCAGGTGCGACAGAGGTTCACCTGTATCTCCTCCAGCCTCATCTAATGCATCCAATGCTCTAGATGTCAGCTGATCTACATCGGTGAGACCAAGCGGAGGTTGGGCGATCGTTTCGCTAGAACACCTCCGCTCGGTCCACAAGAATCTACCTGACCTCCTGGTCGCTCAGCACTTCAACTCCCCCTCCCATTCCCAATCCGACCTCTCTGTCAGGGGTCTCCTCCATGGCCAGAGCGAGCAACACCGGAAATTGGAGGAACAGCACCTCATATTCGGCTTGGGGAGTCTGCATCCTGCGGGCATGAACATTGAATTCTCCCAATTTTGTTAGCCCTTGCTGTCTCCTCCCCTTCCTTAGCCCTCGGGCTGTCTCCTCCCATCCCCCAGCCCTCGGGCTCCTCCTCCTCCTTTTTCCTTCCTTCTCCCCGCCACCCCCTATCAGTCTGAAGAAGGGTTTTGGCCTGAAACGTTGCCTATTTCCTTCGCTACATAGATGCTGCTGCACCCGCTGGGTTTCTCCAGCTTTTTTGTGTACCGTCACCTATCCATGTTCTCTCGAGATGCTGCCTGACCCACTGAGGCACTCCAATACTCTGTATCTTCATTTGTAAACCGGCATCTGCAGACCCTTGTTTCAACAATATATATTTCCTGTTACTGCTTGCTATCTGAGGACAAAAAGCTTCCATCCATAAACACTCACTGAATGTCGTAAAGCTTCACTGTATGGAAACAAGCCCTTCAGCCCATCTTGTCTATGCCGACCAAGTTGGCATACTAGCTCACACTCATTTGCCCGCATTTGGTCCCAAGCTCGTAAAAGCCTTCCGATCTGCATATCTATCCAAATATCTTTTAAAGGTGTGGAATGGGCCAACTGAGGACCAGTGGTTCATGACACCTACCGTAATGTGGGATGATGGTCCAGGCCATCACTGATGCGTAGATCCCACCAATCATCCAGAACATGCAGAGCCAACTGAGGTGTTCCCCGCGCTTCTCACGAGACAGGAATTCAGAGAAGTAGGCAAAGACGATGGGGATGGAGCCACCAATACTGAGAGATGGAAGAAAGAACATAATGTTCAGAGTGCAGGAATTGTTGACAGGCCTAGCGCCCATTCTCAATCATTCCCCCTGGTTACTGTCCCCAAACAAAACAAGGGTATGTTGCTTTACAGGAATGTTGTCCCTTTTGTTTAGGTGAGTGGTGGAACCTGAGGGGAATTGATGACAATATGAAGAGAATAAAGCTGAATTAGTGTAAACAGGTGGTTGATGATCAGCATGGACTTGATGGGCCAAAGGGCCTGTTGCCTTGCTGTATCTCTCCAGTTACAAACACTTCCTGAGCCGTTTGTCATTTGTTAGGGTCGGCTCTTCCCTTACTTTGGGACCCGGTAAGCTCGAGCCACAAGTGTTTTCAGGAAAGTATTGAACGGTCGAGGAAATGAGGGTTATGGAGGAGTTGAGGCCACCATAGATCATAATCATGTTCGATCATACATAATTAAGCAGGGCTGGCTTGAGGGACTTGGTGGCCTCATTCTTGTGAACAAAGTTTGGATTTAAAAAATGAGCATATAGTCTTCCATGCTAAAAAATTATCTTAGATCCCTCAAAGTAATCAAGAACAAGGAAGATCTAAGGGGTTGGACAGGCTAGATGCAGGAAGATTGCTCCCGATGTTGGGGAAGTCCAGGACAAGGGGTCACAGCTTAAGGATAAGGGGGAAATCCTTTAAAACCGAGATGAGAAGAACCTTTTTCACACAGAGAGTGGTGAATCTCTGGAATACGCAGAGGGTAGTCGAGGCCAGTTCATTGGCTATATTTAAGAGGGAGTTAGATGTGGCCCTTGTGGCTAAGAGGATCAGAGGGTATGGAGAGAACGCAGGTACAGGATACTGAGTTGGATGATCAGCCATGATCATATTGAATGGCGGTGCAGGCTCGAAGGGCCGAATGGCCTACTCCTGCACCTAATTTCTATGTTTTTATGTTTCTAAGATTAATGCTTGTCCCAAGACCTTGAATGAGTAATGGTCACAGATAGCTGCCGATATGTGGCTATGTACTACGGCTTTCTCGGGTGTCTTTAAGTTCTATGGATGTGCTGGGAGTTAGAAACAAGGCAACATATGACATCTCAGACTTCTAAATGAGAAATATGGCCTGATCCACCATTGTCCCCTCAGGCAAATTTAGTTTGTCTACTGTTCTTGCACTGTAGCCAAACTGGGTTGTTTAGTCCACGTCAATAAGGAGCAGCACTCCGAAAGTCCAAACAAGGGCGATAAAATCCAGGCTTGTAAATATCAAAGAAAAATGGAAGCGGTCTGACTTCAAATAATTTCAAAGAGTTCCCTCAGCCATTGATATGACACAATAAATAAATCAGATCAGACTCAGTGCACAAGGTAGGAAATTGTAAGGGGAGACACGTTATTGAACAAAAGTTGTTAAAATGTGTATGAAATTGATATTTTTTTCAATCAATTGTAGACATCTTCTGTTCTTATATCAGATTTTCAGTACCTAAACTATTTTATGGTCCCTACCGCATGTCATCTAAACATAAAATAGTTTAGGTACTAAAAATCTGATATAAGAACAGAAGATGTTGCAAATACTCTGCGTCAGGCTACTAGAAAGAGAAACAGAGTTAACATTACAGATTAATTTCCTTTCATTAGTTTTGATAAAAGGTCATAGACCTGAAGCATTAATTCTTTTTAGAGATACAGTGCGGGAACACGCCCTTTGGCCCACCGAGTCCATGCTGACCATCGATCCCCGTCCACTAACATTGTCCTACACACTTGGGACAATCATCTGGCCGAGCTCAGCTTCAACCTATCTCAAGACGATCTTAAAGTATCTAGGTCAAATTAGTCCATTGGTTTATATTCCATCCAAACCCATAATCCCTCTCCCAGCAATCCCTCCATTTTAGCACTTGAGTGTTGGTCCACATTACCCTCCCTAGTTAGACACAAAATGCGGGACAGGCAGCATCTCTGGAGAGAAGGAATGGGCGAAGTTTCGGGTTTAGAAATGGGTGACATTTCCAGTCTGAAGAAGGGTGTGTCACGACCCGAAATGTCACCCCTTTCTTCTCTCCAGAGATGCTGCCTGTCCCGCTGTGTTACTCCAGCATTATGTCATATCCATCTGCAGTTCCTTCCTACACATTTGGTTACCCTCCCAAGTCTTGGCGTTGAAGTCTAGGCCAGAGAGAAGAGAGCAGTCTAGATGGCCAGGATTATCTTGAATGGATTAAATGCCAGCAGGATTTGCTGCAGAAATGTCCAGGTGCCCATGATATCGTTGTCCTGTTAAAACAACCACAGTGCACTTACCCAACTCCCGAAAGCAGCCGGCAGAACAAGAAGATGCCATAACCTTGGACAAAGGATGAGAAGATAATAAAGACTCCATTGATGCTCAAGGCGATGATGAGACAATACCTCCTGCCCATTTTGTCTGCCAGGCCACCCCAGATGAAGGCTCCAAACATCATTCCCAAATACACTATTAACCCTGCAAGAAAGTAATGAGAACATTATTAAAACAATCATCCTGGGATTATGCCTCAAGTTTCAGACTTTTCAACACTTTCAGTTGTTTCAACTCTCAGCATCTCACTTTACTAATCTGTTTCTCCAAGAATGAGTTTGTTACCTGCCTGCCAGTTACTGTAATAAAGGTGCGAGATGGAAGAGATGGGAATGCAACAGGATCGTGTTGCAACCATGTTACCGCAACCCGCATTTCTGCAGCACCCTCAGCATGGTGAAACATCCAAAGGTATTTTGCAGGAGTAATAATCAACAGCATTTGACACGGTGCGTGAAGACTTATTTAACAAATGATCAAATGCTGGGTCAAAGAGCATCTTAAAAATGAACCTTGAATCAGGGAACCACGCAGCACGGAAACATGCCCTTCAGTCCACTGAGTCCACGACACTTGTCAGGCAGCCACTCATTTACCTTTTTATTTTTCCCACTTTCTTTACAACTATCTTTAGATTCTACCCCTTGAGGGCTCACTAGGGACATGTTACTAGGCCAACTGGCCTAACAATCTGCACATTTGTGGGATGTGGCAGGAAACAGTTCCAGAGACCCAGTTTGATCTTGATCTCGGGTGCTGTCTGAGTAGAGCTTGCATATTCGCCCCGTGACCTTGTGGGTTTCCTCCGGGTGCTCCGGTTTCCACACACAATCCAAAGACATGCGGGTTTATAGGTTAATTGGCCTCTGTAAATTGTCCCTAGTGTGTAAGGGGTGGATGAGAAAGTGGGATAATGTAGAACTAGTGTGAATGGGTGATCGATGGACAACGTGGACTCAGTGGGCTGAAGGGCCTGTTTCCATGCTGCATCTCTAAACTAAACAAACATGACCAAAATAAATCCAAATGGCCACAGGGGAATGATACAGGTAACACAGGAGGTCAGGACTGAATCGGGGTTGCTGAGACAATGAAATAGCTGCTCCACATGCTGCGCTTTAGAGAATCAAAACAAAAGCATTCAGACTCAGTTTCAAGGACTAAGCACCATATGTGCTCCATGCAAACCCTTGTCATATTAATCATAAAATTACTACAGCTGCCATTTTTTAGAATTGCCCTAAAAAAGATATAAAGCCTTTTAAAAAAGTGATAGGTTGTTCCTCCCTGTCTTGTCTGTTGGTAGGCCATGAATAAATAGCAAGACTTTAGCCATTAGAATTACAGCATGGAAACAGCCCCTTTGGTCCAGTATGTCCGCGCAGACCAGCGATCACCCCGTACACGAGCACTATCTTACGCACAAGGGACAATTTACAATTCACTGAAGCCATTAACATGCAAACCTGCACGTCTTTGGAGACGGCACCCGTAGTGAGGCTTGAACTGGGCGCTGCAAGGCAGCAACTCTACAGTTGAGCATAAGGTTTGCTGAATTGTAGCATTCCTGGTGGCCAAAGGCTTCAGTAAAATTATAAATTGTTCCTAGTGTGTGTAGGATAGTGTTAGTGTGCGGGGGTTGCATGTCGGCATGGACTCGGTGGGCCGAAGGGCCTGTTTCCGCTCTGTATCAATAAACTAAACTAATCTAAATATGCTAGCAAGATTAGACCTTGCCCCAATCTCCTGCATGTCCTTCTGCACCCTGCCCCTAGATCACATCCCCCTGTATGGACAGTCTGACCCCATCTCTGCTGGGCGTGCCCCACTACAACACAGGCTCGATAACTCTATACTGCCCTTGCCTTCCGAGTGATTATGACATCCCCCATGAATTGCTGTGTACTCTGTTGCTGCAGTACTTCCCTGCCAGGCAGTCGAACATCCTCTTAACATGGCATCCTGGAAATACATTGGCGCAGTGGCACAGCATGCAGCGCAGTCAGCTCACAGCTTCAGTGCCTCAAGTTCAATTTTAACCCTTGGCGCTGACTGTGTAGAGTCTGCACGTTTTTCCTGTCATCTTCCGAATTTCCCCTGTGTGCTACAGATTCTTTGCATATCCCAAAGACCTCTGGGTTGGTCAGTTAATTGAACTCTAAATTATTCCGAGCTTATTGGCGCATGATAAAATCTAAGGGTGGAAAAAAAAAATGTCGGGAGAATAAAATGGTATTGGTGTAGAATTAGTGCAACTGGTGGGCAGAAATTTGGTGGCCTGAAGGGCCGATTCCGTGCTGTATCATTCCGTGACTCGGAAATATTTAAGCAAGGCCCTGCTCCTAAATTGAGGTTAAACTTGGATTAGTTGAATTTCCAGTTTATTTCTTTCTCTCTGTCCTAGCCTAAAGGGGGCCTGAGACCATAAGTCCTCCATCACGTACAAGGGCATCGCTGCCTCACTGCACCAGAGAGCCTGCTTTGATCCTGGCCTCGTGTGCTGTGTGTGTGGAGCTTTGCATGTTCTCCCTGTGACCGCGTGGTTTTTCTCCGGGTTCTCCAGTTTCCTCCCACATTCCAAAGTCTTGCTGGATTGCAGGTTAATTGGCCTCTATAAATTACCCCTCGTATGTAAGGAGTGAAAACAGAACGAATGTGTAGGGAGGAACTGCAGATGCTCCTCATGAGAATGGGTGATCAATGGTCGGTGTGGAGTCGATGGGCTTTCAAAGGGCCAGTTTCTTCTCTCCATCTCTAAACTAACACGATCACTTCGCTGAACACCTCCGCTCAGTCTGTGTTAACCAACCTGATCGTCCGGTTGCTCAGCACTTCAACTCCCCCTCCCATTCCAAATCTGACATTTCTGTCCTGGGCCCCCTCCATTGCCAGAGTGAGGCCCAGCGCAAGTTGGAGGAACAGCACCTCATATTTCGCTCGGGTAGTTTATACCCCAGTGGTATGAATATTAACTTCTCTAATTTTAGATAGCCCTTGCTTTCTCCCTCTTTCCCCTCCCCCTTCCCAGTTCTCCCACATCCTACTGTCTCCGCCTACTTCCTTTCTCTTCCCCCCTCCCCCACCCACACATCAGTCTGAAGAAGTGTCTCGACCCGAAACGTCGCCTATTCCGTCTCTCCATAGACGCTGCCTCACCCTCTGAGTTTCTCCAGCATTTTGTGTCTGCCTTCGATTGTTCCAGCATCTGCAGTTCTTTCTTCAAAATAACACGATACACAGTCAAGATCAAAGCAGAATTCCTGTGGCTCCACAATGAGGACTGAATTTTGTTTCCTATTAAGTTCTTGGCTCTTGCTAACTATTTGGATGCTCATATAGAATTCTGTTTCATATCCTATCTTTGATATTCCAAGCCGACGAAAGCCAAGAGGCAGTTATTTGGCCTTTAATGAAGTTTAATAGAGAAGATCATTTTGAGGTTCAAAGAAGTACGTCTAAAATCAGCTGGGTTTGCAGCCAGCGTTTGGTGCAGTTGCAGTTTGCTGATCACGGACCGATTCAGGAACAAACTGAACACATTGGTCTTACTCACCTTTCTTTAGTTTAGTTTAGTTTAAGTTTAGTTTAGTTTAGTTTAGTGTTGCGTGTACTGAGGTACAATAAAGAACTTTTTTGTTGCGTGCTAACCAGTTCGGGGAAAGACTATTTACATGATTGCAGTGGAGCAGTCCATAGTCTACTGATACATGGTCAATGGTATAACATCAATGATGTTTACAGCAAGATTAAGTCCAGCAAGGTCCGATTAAAGATAGTTTGAGGATCTCCAATGAGGTAGATAGTAGCTCAGGACCACTCTCTAGTTGTTGATAGGATGGTTCAGTTGCCTGATAATACTGTAGCTGGTAATAAACTATCTCTGAATCTGGAGGTGTGTGTTTTTGCACTTCTGTGCCTCTTGCCCGATGGGAGAGGGGAGAAGAGGGAGTGCCTGGGGTGCGATCCATCCCTGATTACACTGGTGACTTTGCCGAGGTAGCGTGAGGTATAGTGAGCAGTCAACGAAAGGGTTTGCGTGATGGTCTGGACTGCGTCCACAATTCTCTGCAATTTCTCGCGGACTTGGGTGGAGATGTTCCAAAACCATGCAGTGATGCACCTCGATAAAATGCTATCTACGGCGCATTTGTAGATGCAGCTTGCAGCAACTTACTAGTATACAGCTCAAAAACGTGCAGTTATAAGCACTGTTAACAACGTAACATTTTCCAAATGCTTCCAAGGGAGAATACTTTTTGGAAGAAATATTGGTGAGATTCACATGTTCACAAATTATAGGAGTAGAATTAGGCCATTCGGCCCATCGAGTCTACCCCGCCATTCAATCATGGCTGATCTCTGCCTCCTAATCCCATTTTCCTGCCTTCACCCCATAACCCTTGACACCCGTTCTAATCAAGAATTTGTCCACGTTCACAAGTTACAGGGATATTATAGAAATGTTAGTGTTTGAACAGCTATGGCTTTTCAGGAAGTTTTATACAACTAATTCTCATTTCAGCGCATGGTACTTTTGGCATGTGGGTGATTAAGATGGCCACTTGTACACAGCAAGATCCCACAAACAACAAGGAAAGGAGTTACTGCAAATACCTCTTTTGGGACGAATGGGGAAGGAATATTGGACAGTGCGTGCATTCTCTCCTCTTTCTTTCATAACACGAGAAACCTGCATTCATCACTGACTTCACAGGCGGCATTTAGTCATTGTAGAATTATCAGGAAAGGAAGGGTTATTTGTCCCAGGAGAATTTTGATTGCAACTTGTGCCCAGATTGTTGATTGCATCTGAGGCAGATCCCAAGCTCTCATTTTAATTCATGGTCCTATGGTTGTCTCGGTGTACTAAACTGTGTGGCAGATGGCACTATGTTCCTGCACTGTGCTGATGTGAATAACGTCAATGCATTTATTAGTGACTCAGAATGTCACTGCTGTGAATTCACTCACCAACAGTATTATAACACTCTCGGATGGGGGAATAAGGAGACTGATGGTTGCACATGGAATGAAATAACTGTGAACAATGACTAATGGGCCTGTCACACTTGGGCGTAGTTTACGCGACATCATTTACGCGTCTCGAAACACACGACGCGCGCATCGTGACGTGCACGTGATGCGCGCCTGGTGCCCATTACGTGCGCATGGTGTGTGGTGACGTAGGCAGTGATGAGCGGTTGCGCGTGGCGCACCAGGATTTTGGAATGTGTGGTAACATAGAAGTAGTTGTGAACAAGTGATCGATGGTTGGCATGGACTCGGTGGGTTGAAGGGCCTGTTTCCATGCTGTATCTCTAAACTAAACTGAAGCAGCACACACCTCATAGACTTGGCTACGTACAAATAACTTGCTTCTCTCTATCACGGTTTTCTGACCTCAAACATTAACTCCTGTCTCTCTCCACAGATGCTGACTGACCTGTTGAAAGTTTGCAGAATTCTCCGTGCATATCTCAGACTTTCAGCGTCAGTAGTTTTTTTTTTCAATTTTCATCTACTCTTGCGCATAATTGGTTGATGCTATCCCGGACAAATGCCACTCCCTCTCGCTAAATGGATTTAAGAACTATCAAGGGAGTGAATGTCATTCACTCCGACATTGTAGGCTGCAGAACTGCTCTGTGGTATGCAATTTAAGCAAACCTCCAGCAATGATGAAACTTGAGCCACTTGGTGCCCTCTAGTTATTGATTGAAAGACACAGCACAAAAACAGGACCTTTGGCCCTGCAGTCTGAAAAAGGGTCTTGACCCGAAATGTCACCCATTCCTTCTCTCCGGAGATGCTACCTGTCTCGCTGAGTTACTCCAGCATGTTGTGTCTATCTTCAATTTAAACTAGCAGCAGTTCTTTCCTACACACCTTTGGCCCACCAAGTCCACACCACCCGTTCACACTAGTTATTTGTTATCCCACCTTCTCATCCGCTCCCTACACAGAGGCCAATTAACCTGCAAACTCGTACGTCTTTGGGGGGTGGGAGGAAACCAGAGCACCTGGAAGAAACCCACACAGCCACAGGGAGAACGTGCAAACTCCGCAATGTCAGGATCGAGCCTGTGTCTCTGGCATTCTAATGCAGTGGTTCTGCCACCAGTGCCAGTGTGCCAACATGGGTTAGGCACAGGGTGAAGCTCTATTTTCTTTGCCTAATGATAGATTTGAAATCTAACAGTCATGTCAGTTCTTCCATTTCCTCATATCCAACAGCCTTTATGAACATAGATGTAATTTTAAAGCATTTTTTTGGTTTGTTCAATGAAAGAAGAATTCTATTCTGATAGAATGATGGCATGTCAGTAGAGTTGCTGCCTTCCAGCGCCAGAGACCCGGGTTTGAGCATGAATATGGGTGCTTGTCTGTACGGAGTTTGTACATTCTCCCCCTGACCTTCGTGGGTTTTCTCTGGGTGCCCTAGTTTCCTCCCACATTCCAAAGGCGCATACAGGTTTGTAGGTCAATTGGCTTGGCATAATTGCAAATTGTCCCTAGTGGGTGTAGGATAGCATTAGTATGCAGACTCGGTGGGCCGAAGGGCCTGTTGCTGGGCTGTATCTCTAAAACTAAAACTAAAAGAATCTCTAATTGAACCCTCGTTGGACGGGATAGGGATCTGCCTGCAATGAATCCCAAAAGGAGAGGGGACAATCTCAAATCCCCATCCCCTTCCAGTCAGCAGAGAGGATAAATCCTTTCCAACCATTATCTAGGCAAGCAATGTCACTTCAAAATCTATGAGTGCCTTGGAGGATGTTTGCATTTGCAACATCATTACTTTCCCCTCTGTTCAAGACACTTAGTTAATGCATTGCAATCTCAAGAATTTATTTCCCTCATTGTAAATAAACAAAATGTAAGATAGCGTTTTAAGGAGCAATGTCCATTAAACTCCTCAAATCAATAAAGAACTGCAAGCTGACAACACACAGCATCTTGGTGCAATCCAATTGGATTCTGGGCATCTGGCCATCATTCCAATAGGACACTGCACAAACAATAAAATATTGTATTCAGTCTTATATAGTTGTGGTTAATAATTCAATCTGCCTTTCTTACATTATATAACGTAACCTCTTGCCTTTAACAATCCTTGACGGAATAACAAACAACCTACTGGAGGGACCTAATGGGTTGAGCAGCATCTGTGGGAGGGAAGAGAATTGTCAATATTTTGGATTAAAAACCTGCATCAGGATTCTAGCATCTGCAATCTATTGATCCAAGTTATTGAATAAATGAGGGGGAATGAACTGCAGTTCGAAAGTAGACATAAAATGGTGGAGTAACTCAGTGGGTCAGGTAGCATCTCTGGAGAAACGGAGCAGGTAATATTTCGGGTCAAAACCCTTCTTCAGAATCGGGGAGAGGGAAACTGGAGGTGTATAAGAGGTTCTGTTCACAGTTTTCATTCTTTTGTTCTTTGTTTTAGGTTAGTTTAGAGATACAGCGCAGAAACAGGCCATTCGGCCCCATGTGTCTTCGCCAACCAGCGATCACTGCACATGAACACAAGCCTACGCACACTAGGGAACAATTTTACACTTATGCCAAGTGTACAAACCCAAGACAATCAACCTACAAACCTGTACGTCTTTGGAGTGTGTGAGGAAACCCAATATCTCAGTGAAAACACACGCGTCACGGGGAGAACATGCAAACTCCATACAGACAGCACCCGTAGTCAGGATCTAACCCAGGTCTCGGTCGCTGCAAGTGCAGTAAGGCAGCAACTCTACCGCTGCGCCACTGTGCCACAGGGATTAGTAGTGTCGGAAGGGCCTGTTTCCATGCTGTATCTCTAAAGTATAAAGTTCTACTCAAGTATGTCTTTGGAGAAGGAATTTCATGATTTAGACTCTCTGACAATGGTGGAATGGCAACATATGTCCAAGTCAGAATGGTGTGTTATTTGGTGGAGTGCGGGTGGGGGTGGGGTTGGGGGGGGGGGGGGGGGGGGGGGGGGGGGGGGGGGGGGGGGGGGGGGGGGGGGGGGTTGGGGAATGATGTTCCAGTGTTCTTCACAGCAGTAGAAGTTATAGGTTAGGGGAGTGTGTCAGGATAGCTTAGACAACTAACTGGAGGAACTTTCCCAGTTGGCTGAGGCCTTGGTTTCATGTCTCACCTCAAGGACGTATCTCACCCCTGTCACTCCCTCTGCCCCCCTCTCCCAACAGGCAAGGGGTACAGAAGTGTGAAAACGCACACCTCCAGATTCAGGGACTGTTTTTTCCCGGATGTTACCAGGCAACTGAACCATCTTATCAACAACTAGAGAGTGATCCTCAGCTACCATCCACCTTACTGGAAATACTCAGACTATCTTTAATCAGACTTTACTGAACTTTATTTGTACCTTGGTACACGAGGCAATAAACTAAACTAAACTCTGATAGTGCTGTCTACCACTAACACTTGGAAGTTGCCCTTTAAGCCACACCCTATCCTAACTTGGAAATATTTCACCATCACTGGGTCCGAATCCTGAAACTCTTTATCTAACAGCATTTTGTCTACATCCGCACCTCAAGTACTGACGGCAGCAGTACTTCAAGATGGCAGCTCTCCACCACCTTCTCATGGGGAATTTGTAACATTGGCTGGTTCTTCTATAAAGCTGCTGAATAAAGGCAAATCACAAGAGCAGAATTTTAATCAAATAGTCTTTGTTGAAGGCAGGGCAGCACAGTTGCACAGCTGGTAGAACTGCTACCTCACAGCACCAGCGACCCTGTTTCGACCCTGACCTCGGGTGCTGTTTGTGTGGAGTTTGCATGTTCTCCCTGTGACTGCATGGGTTTCATCCCACACCCCAGAAGAAGAGTCTCGACCCGAAACATCACCCATTCCTTCTCTCCAGAGATGCAGCCTGTCCCGCTGAGTTTCTCCAGCTTATTGTGTATATCTTCGGTTTAAACCAGCATCTGCAGTTCCTTCCTACCCCATCGGTTTTTTGTAGGGTTGTAGGTTTGTAGGTGGACAAAAATGCTGGAGAAACTCAGCGGACGAGGCAGCATCTATGGAGCGAAGGAAATAGGCAATGTTTTGGGTTGAGACCATTTTTTCAGACTGATGTGAGGGTGGGGGGGGAGAAGAAAGGAAGTGGTGGAGACAGTGGGCTGAGGGAGAGCTGAGAAGGGGAGGAGAAAGAGGGACTACCTGAAATTGGAGAAGTCAATGTTCATACCGCTGGGGTGCAGACTGCCCAAGCGAAATATGAGGTGCTGCCCCTCCAATTTCCGGTGGTCCTCACTCTGGCCATGGAGGAGGCCCAGGGCAGAAAGGTCGGATTCGGAATGGGAGGGGGAATTAAAGTGCTGAGCCACCGGGAGATCAGGTTGGTTATTGCGAACCGAGCGGAGGTGTTGGGCGAAGTGATCGCCAAGCCTACGCTTGGTCTCACCGATGTAGAGCAGCTGACACCTAGAGCAGCGGATGCAATAGATGAGGTTGGAGGAGGTGCAGGTGAACCTCTTTGTAGGTTAATTGGTTGCCCTTAGTGTGCAAGGAATAAATGAGAATGCAGGATAACATAGAACTAGCGTGAACGGGCGATTGATGGTCGCCGTGGACTCGGTGGGGCAAAGGGCCTGTTTCCATACTGAATCTCTAACTTGAACTAAATTAGGGATGGGCAGTTGAATGCTGACAGCCAGTGAAGCCCACCTCCTTGGTGCGAATAAGGAAACCCTCAGTATTGCACCGGAATTTCATCGAAACATAGAAAACAGGTGCAGGAGTAGGCCATTCGGCCCTTCGAACCTGCACCGCCATTCGATATGATCATGGCTGATCATCCAACTCAGTATCCCATCCCTGCCTTCTCTCCATACCCCCTGATCCCTTTAGCCACAAGGGCCACATCTAACTCCCTCTTAAATATAGCCAATGAACTGGCCTCAACTACCTTCTGTGGCAGAGAATTCCAGAGATTCACAACTCTCTGTGTAAAAAATGATTTTCTCATCTCGGTCCTAAAAGACTTCCCTCTTATCCTTAAACTGTGACCCCTAGTTCTGGGCTTCCCCAACATCGGGAATAATCTTCCTGCATCTAGCCTGTCCAACCCCTTAAGAATTTTGTAAGTTTCTATAAGGTCCCCCCTCAATCTTCTAAATTCTAGCGAGTACAAGCTGAGTCTATCCAGTCTTTCTTCATATGAAAGTCCTGCCATCCCAGGAATCAGTCTGGTGAATCTTCTCTGTACTCCCTCTATAGCAAGAATGTCTTTCCTCAGCTGACATCTAGAGCAGCGGACGCGGTTGGAAGAGATGCAGGTGAACCTTGTTGTAGATTAATTGGTCGCCCCTATTGTGCAAGGAACAAATGAGAATGTAGGGTAACATAGAAGACTTTTGTGCCAAGGACACAGAGTAGCATTGGACCAGAAAGTTATTCGGGGATGAAACCATATTGTTCTGGAAGACTCCCGCATCAAACCCAGATCTTCACTGATCCTAATCATGGAGGCCGTGAGGTTGAAAATGTTGTCACATTGTTCTGATGCTGTTGAAGGATACATGGTGGGGTTGGTCTAATTATGGCTGGAGTCCCTGATCCATATGACACCTTGGAGGTGCAAGTTAAATGAAGGGATATTGAGTCTCAGAGGCTGAAGGATCTCACTGCTCATACATGATCAATGATTTAGGTTCTCTTTCCTCCTTAAGAATTGAAGGGTAAATCTTAAGACAAATTGAAGGGTTCATCGTTAGGACAATTGAATATAGTAGAATAACTGTTGGGGTTGATAGAGTCAAACTCATAACATTATGCAAGGATTAACGAGAGGAGAAAATAACATATATTGACTCGATTCAAGTCAGGTCAATGTTGGGCTTTAGCCAGCTGAAAGAAATATTCACACTTTCAATATTTACAGTATCAACAAATAAAACTGTTCACAACACCTTCAATCATGCCAAACATGCAATACAAGAATGACGTAACATTGCACCATGTCTGAAGCTTGAATGCATTAGGTTGAATTCGAAAACAAGGTATAACAAAGGACTTCCATAAGCAATAATCGTGCCTTGGGTAAACCTCATCGGCTACAATACTGCCACTGCGCAAAGTGGTCTCGACCCGAAACGTCGCCAATTCCTTCTCTCCATAGACGCTGCCTCACCCGCTGAGTTTCTCCAGTATTTTGTGTCTACCTATAACAAAAGACCCTTACCTGCTGCATATTAAGGACTTGCGATTGGGTATCAATTTTTACACCGCGTCTCCAGCTACAATAGCGACGCAACTTAAGTGAGAAAAAAAAAATCTCCCCTCTCCCAAAATGTAAGCTTCATCCCTCCAGAAAACCACAACATTTCACTGACCGAGAGAAGAGTTCTACATGGAAACTAGGCCTCTGGCATGTTCAATCAAATGTTCCTCTCTGTTGACTGAAAAGTGCTATGCTGATGGTCAATGGTCAATGGATAAAGGGACTTTAGTAGTCACATGTACCGAGGTACAGTGAAATTCATTTTTGTATGCAGTTCAGCATAAGTATCACAACACATAAACACTTGGATGCCTCTTGGATAAGCATCTCAGATGCAGGTACAAGTGTGTAGCAGTGGTACACTGAGACAGCATATTATAGCACCAGTTTGGTGCTGATGATGCAAAGATGTCTTCATGCATCTTACGCCAAAGAGGAGAATGGAAAATTGGAATTGGTATAGGATAAGTTTAAATGGATAACTGATGGCCAGCATGGACTCATAAGTTACAGGAGCAGAATTAGGACATTTGGCCCATCAAGTCTACTCCATCATTCAGTTATGGCTGATCTATCTTTTCCTTTCAACCCCATTCTCCTGCCTTCCCCCCATAACCCATGGTACCCTTACTAATCAACTGAAGGGTCCGCTTCTGTGCTGCATGATTCAATGACTCTCTGACTCATACATGGATGGCATCCAAACTGCTGGATGGCTATTCTGGTATCTCCTTACGATTAACCCTTCGAGTTTTAAGGAGAAAAGGGAATGCAATTATTTGTCTTAGTCACCACGCAAGGCGGTGCATACACAAGCGTGAATGTGACTGTACTCACCGAGCATTCCTTTATTGGAGTTAGACATGCACATGTCCTGTTCTGCCGTTGGGAGCGCAAAGCCAACCACAAACACCTCCACTCCATCGGCCATTAGGGCCAAGCCTAAGACAAAGAAAAGTGTCCATTGGAAGCGTCCGTGCCCGCACTCCTCGATGATGGACTCGTACTGGTGCGCCAGTTGTTCCTCGTCCTTCATACGCTCCGCCATTAGTTCAGCCTGGTCCCTGTACTCATCTGGCATGGGCTGACTTGCTGCCATCCCTCTGGACTTAATGTCATCGGGGTGGGGGATGCCCTGGTACTCCCCCTCGTAGATCTCATCGTCTTCGTCATGCCCTTCCGTGGCATCGCTGTCGGCGTCCTCCTGCCCGTGAGTGTCCCCGCTGTGGTAATAACCCCCGTCGTGCGAGGCGTACTCCCCTCCACCTTCGTATCGGCCGTAAGAGTCCTGCATCCTCCCCTGCTGCTTGGCCTGGTTGGCAATGTCCTTGGCTCCTTGAAAGAAGGTTGAGTTATTCCCAAAACTGTCCATCAGCCACCTTCCCTACACACTAGACTTCATCCGATGGACTACAGGGGCATGGTCTGACCACAATTTATTCCACTGTTAAAAGACAGGCGCGGTCAAAGCAATGGCAGGCAATGGACACTCCTCTGTTGATTTCCCAGGAGAACTCTGTTGGGGAAATAACTGAAGCCTTTAACTGCTTCTTCAGTCCCACAATGAGGTCAGTGCATCGCTCTCAGAGGGGGAGCGGTGTAATCAGGGAGACTGCACGGCAATCCTTCCAACCAGTTGTAAAAAACTTCACTCTCAGGCTCGCTCAGTGCCTCGAAATGATGGATAACCTTTAGCGAGATGCAGTGCTCGGTCCAAATGGTGAATTTCTGCAAAAGGGTAATGAAAAAGAAAATTAATTTGCCTGGCACGAATTGAACTGAAATGAGTTACGTTCACAACCTGTCCCTTTTCCATCTCCTGTTAAATTGAGTTGCTGTTTTCACGAATGTCTTTGTGCTCTTTGGAGGCTTCAAGCACAGTGGAATCCCTGCGTTTGGTTTATTAAATGTGAGGCTTTAAATTAAAAGGTGAATATTTGTTATCAAGTTGCATCATTTTTGGACACTCTCCTTCACAACCTGCTGTTCTCATCTCCGAATGAAACAGTATTTGTCCAGTCTCTATTGCCTGTGGTTTTAGATGACAGGGGACATTTTGGTAACAAGGACACAGGGGTAGGTTCAACTTGCCCTGCCTGCTGTAATATAAGTTGGAGCTGCTATTAGCTGCAAGACCTTATGAACTTGGCATAGGAAGCAATTCATTCTATGAGACGCAAGTGCTTGAGTAAGCAGGTCTGGCGGCATCTCTGGAGAATGGGGATAGGTGATGTTTTGGGTCAGGAACCTTTTTTTAGAAGAAGGGTCCCACCTAAGATGTCACCGATCCACGTTCTCCAGTGATGCTGCCTGACCTGCTGAGTTACTCCAGCGCTTTGTGTCTTTTTTATATACCAACATCTGCAGTTCCTCGTGTCTCCAACCCTTTGTTCTATGTCAGCCACCCACAACTATCCAGTGAGAATGAGTTTTGAAATGTCACAAATGTATGTCGGGGTAAAATAAGTTAGTTGTGTGGATTGACTGATGAATTTATCCTGGGAATAGGGTAGATTGAGAGGGGATTTGGGGGGGGGGGGGGTCGATAAAATCATGAAATATGCCGGAACAATGGCTAGAGATGTTCCCAGGGGCACAAAATATACCAGGGGTCAGAGAATGAAGTAACCAAAAGTAACAGTGGGAAAAAAACTTTTTTTATGCAGCGACTGGTTAGGCCAAATGCATTGGCCAAGGGTAATGGAGGCAATAATTAGGTGCAGGTTAGTAGGCCATTCGGCCCTGCTGCGAGCCTGCACCACCCATTCAATAAACATATCATTGCTGAGTAGGCCATTCGGCCCTTCGAGCCTGCACCGTACCTGCCTTCTCTCCCATACCCTCTGATCCCCTTAGCCACAAGGGCCACATCTAACTCCCTCTTAAATATAGCCAATGAACTGGCCTCAACTACCCTCTGTGGCAGAGAGTTCCAGAGATTCACCAGTCTCTGTGTGAAAAAAATTTTCTCATCTCGGTTTCAAAGGATTTCCCCCTTATCCTTAAGCTGTGACCCCTTGTCCTGGACTTCCCCAACATCGGGAACAATCTTCCTGTATGTTGTAACGTGTGTGTGTGCATGTGGATGATGAACAAGAAATGCAGTGCGATTTGCTTTTGCATCCCATCAACTATTACTTGCCTTGACTGCATAGCAATAACAGACCACAGTGTAAATCTGTCACCTCTGGTGAAGCAACAGCATCTTTGTCAATGAGGCGTTAAATTCCCCTGCACTGACTGACGTCCAGTATATTTTTACATTGAACATAGAATAGAGCACAGCGCAGCACAGGAACAGGCCCTTCAGCCCACAATGTCCGTGACGAACATGATGCCAAGTTAAACTACTCCCCTCTGTCTGCAATGATCCATATCTCTCCATTTCCTGTGGCTATCATGTCCGCTAAAAGCCTCTTGAACACCATTATTATATCTGCATCTATGGAGCGAAGGAAATAGGCAACGTTTCGGGCCGAAACCCAAAGGGTTTCGGCCCGAAACGTTGCCTATTTCCTGCGTTCCATAGTTGCTGCCTCACCTGCTGAGTTTCTCCAGCACTTTTGTCTACCTTCGATTTTCCGCTCGGTTCGCAGTAACCAACCTGATCTCCCGGTGGCCCAGCGCTTCTAACTCCCCCTCCCATTCTGAATCCGACCTTTCTGTCCTGGGCCTCCTCCATGGCGACAGTGAGGACCACTGTAAATTGGAGGAGCAGCACCTCATATTTTGCTTGGAAGTTTGTACCCTAGTGGTATGAACATTGACCTCTAATATCAGGTTAGTCCTTACTTTCTCCTCCCCTTCTCAGCTCTCCCTCAATTCTCTGGCTCCACCTCTTCTTTTTCCTTTTTTTTTTTTCCCCCCCCCCCCCCCCCCACATCAGTCTGAAGAAGGGGTTCGACCCGAAACGTTGCCTATTTCCTTCACTCCATAGATGCTGCCTCACCCGCTGAGTTTCTCCAGCATTTTTGTCTACCTTCGATTTTCCAGCATCTGCAGTTCCTTATTAAACAATTATTATATCTGCTACTGGCATTGAGTTCCAGGCGCCCACCCCACTCTGTGTAAGAAACTTGCCTCGCACATCATCTTTAAACTTTGCCCTTCTCATCTTAAAGCTATGCCCTCCAGTCTCTGACATGTCCATCCTGGAAACATAGAAACATAGAAATATAGGTGCAGGAGTAGGCCATTCGGCCCTTCGAGCCTGCACCGCCATTCAATATAATCATGGCTGATCATCCAACTCAGTATCCTGTACCTGCCTTCTCTCCATACCCCCTGATCCCTTTAGCTACAAGGGCCACATCTAACTCCCTCTTAAATATAGCCAATGAACTGGCCTCAACTACCTTCTGTGGCAGAGAGTTCCAGAGTTTCACCACTCGCTGTGTGAAAAATGCTCTTCTCATCTCGGTCCCAAAGGATTTCCCCTTTATCCTTAAACTGTGACCCCTTGTTCTGGACTTCCCCAACATCGGGAACAATCTTCCTGCATCTAGCCTGTCCAACCCCTTAAGCATTTTGTAAGTTTCTACAAAAGATCCCTCCTCAATCTCCTAAAAAGGTACTGTCTACACTATCTATGGCACTCATTATTTTATATACTGATATAGGTCTCCCCCAAGCCTCTGACACTCCATAGAAAGCAATCCAAGTCTTGTCCAACTTCTCCTTATAGCCAACACTCTCTAACCCAGGCAGCATGATGGTGAAGCTCATCTACACCCTCTCCAAACCTCTCCATCCTTCCTGTAATGTGGCGACCAGAACTGCAACAGTTACACCATGGATAACCCGAAACACTGTTCCAATGTTTCTAACAGAATCTAAGCAATCCTGGTCTTAATGACCTCTCAGTCACCATAATTCTTTAGGTTTCTGATCTCCTCTTCCCACTATATGAAAAAAAAAATCCATCCTGAATTCATTTAAAATGATCCAACACTAAATTGTTCAAATTTACCAACCAGATATTCCCTGAAATCAATTCTATTAAATACAGTCAGAATCTCTGGAGACAAGGAATGGGTGACGTTTCGGGTGGAACCCCTTCTTGAGATTGAAGAAGTGGCTTGACCTGAATCGTCACCCATTCCTTCTCCCCAGAGATGCTGCCTGTCCCGCTGAGTTACTCCAGCATTTTGTGTCTATCTTCAATGGAAACCAGCATCTGCAGTTCCTTCCTACACTATTAAATATAGGACTCATTTAAATATCTTGATTATGTTGAGTCTGACCCGAAACGTCACCTATTCTTTCGCTCCGATAGATGCTGTCTCACCCGCTGAGTTTCTCCAGCATTTTGATCTACCTTGGATTATGTTATGTCAAGTGAAGGCATAAAATATTTTTTTTTGAAACATTTCCACAAAACCACTTTGCTCCAACAGCAATTAACTGTGGCCCGCTCCTGCAAATGATTAGAAAGTTGTTAAGCTGTCAGCTTGATATCACGGTGTCTACAGACTGTTTAACGTTAAACAAAGTCACCCCAGAACAATGATCGTGCTTCAGGTGTTTACAGAGAGCCACAGACAGCAGCAGGAAGCACAATGTTGCAATGAAATCAAAGCAGATTGTCTGAACTCTTGCATTAGATTACGTTGCTAAATGCATTCCCGGATAGATAACGATTTTATTTGTTTTGCTCAGGGTTGGAGATGACAGTCCCAATGAACATCACATCAGATGTAGTTTATGCTACGTTGGGGAAAGAACCCTCTCCCTCCCTCCATATGTTTTAACTGCAGCCTCAGAGGCAATAGCCCCCTGCCCTCATCGACTGGTGTGACACTTCTATTTCCTACCTCAGCATCCATATGGTTTCACTGTGCGACTGCCATTTCACTGCCAGTGTCACGCAGTTGGCTGCCGTTCACAATCTGGCGCTCTATTTTTTTGGCTCCTGAACCTTCCGTTCTGGCTGGGAAAAAATCCACACTGTTTAACAATTGAGGAACTGTTCCCAAAAATCCCCACCATAAAGTGTCTGAGCAAAACAGGGTGTGAAGAAGGGTTCCGACCCGAAACGTTACCCATCCATCCCCCCCTCCCCAGATGCTGCCTGACCTGCTGAGTTACTCCGGCGCTTTGTGTTTTGCTCAAGATTCCAGCACCTGCAGTTCCTTGTGTCTCCAAAAACATAGAAACATAGAACATAGAAATTAGGTGCAGGAGTAGGCCATTCGGCCCTCCGAGCCTGCACCGTCATTCAATATGATCGTGACTGATCATCCAACTCAGTATCCCGCACCTGCCTTTTCTCCATACCCCCTGATCCCCTTAGCCACAAGGGCCACATCTAACTCCCTCTTAAATATAGCCAATGAACTGGCCTCAACTACCCTCTGTGGCAGAGAGTTCCAGAGATTCACCACTCTCTGTGTGAAAAAAAGTTCTTCTCATCTCGGTTTTAAAGGATTTCCCCCTTATCCTTAAGCTGTGACCCCTTGTCCTGGACTTCCCCAACATCGGGAACAATCTTCCTGCATCTAGCCTGTCCAACCCCGTAAGAATTTTGTAAGTTTCTATAAGATCCCCTCTCAATCTTCTAAATTCTAGAGAGTATAAACCAAGTCTATCCAGTCTTTCTTCATAAGACAGTCCTGACATCCCAGGAATCAGTCTGGTGAACCGTCACTGCACTCCCTCTATGGCAATAATGTCCTTCCTCAGATTTGGAGACCAAAACTGTACGCAATACTCCAGGTGTGGTCTCACCAAGACCCTGTACAACTGCAGTAGAACCTCCCTGCTCCTATACTCAAATCCTTTTGCAATGAAAGCTAACATACCATTCGCTTTCTTTACTGCCTGCTGCACCTGCATGCCTACCTTCAATGACTGGTGTACCATGACACCCAGGTCTCGCTGCATCTCCCCCTTTCCCAATCGGCCACCATTTAGATAATAGTCTGCTTTCCCTTTTTTGCCACCAAAATGGATAACCTCACATTTATCCACATTATACTGCATCTGCCAAACATTTGCCCACTCACCCAGCCTGTCCAAGTCATCTTGCAGTCTCCTAGCATCCTCCTCACAGCTAACACTGCCCCCCAGCTTAGTGTCATCCGCAAACTTGGAGATATTGCCTTCAATTCCCTCATCCAGATCATTAATATATATTGTAAATAGCTGGGGTCCCAGTACTGAGCCTTGGGGTACCCCACTAGTCACTGCCTGCCATTGTGAAAAGGTCCCGTTTACTCCTACTCTTTGCTTCCTGTTTGCCAGCCAGTTCTCTATCCACATCAATACTGAACCCCCAATGCTATGTGCTTTAAGTTTGTAAAAAGAATCATGGATCGGACAGAGAGTGAGGAATAGCAGGAGGATGTGATGAGGTGAAATGATCAAATATAGAGGGAGCAAGGTTATGCATGGGAGGTGACTAATTCTATATATAATGAGTAGATCTGAAACGTATGGAGGAAGAGGGCCCTGAGATACAATTCATTGAGAATATGTGTGTGTGTATGTCAAGTAAGAGTGTATCTGGGTTTTATGCAAGGTTGATATTTGTGGCGTTACGAGTTTAATGATGGGTTGGGATAAGTGGAAGACAGGATGCGAGTGTTTAGCATTTGTTTGAATGTATCGCCTCTAGTTTCCTTTATTTAGTCGATGCTGGTAGCATCGGTGGTGAGAGCAGGTATTGAGGGGGATGGTTCTGGTAGAATCAGAACTAACTGTTGAGGTGTCATGGGTCTAACTCAACGAAACACCAGTGAAATGAGATAACCCCAATCATATACTTGATTCATTTTTTCACTGTGGTCGTTAACTAGGTAGCTGATTATTGTACATGGAGTTTGATATTGTCTTTAGCATAAGTTTGTATAATCAGTTTAGATACAACTTTGGCTTTGGGCTTGGTTTTCTTGGTTGAGCAAGTATCCTGGTGTTATAGCACGTGCTATAAATTTTAATTGTAATCATATAAGGGCAATAACATTTTGTGTCTCCAATTATTTAGGCAAACTACGATTATCCATGAATTTATGGAATGGTGAAATAATCTTTGCAGTTTGTCAGTTACCTTGAAAGATCTAAGGAAGCTCTGAAGGCTTCAGTAAGACGAGAGGAATGCTGTCTGCATTATTCAGTCAAATATAACTATCAGAATTGCAATCTATTGGTTATTTCATTATTTTTGAACAGATAAGCACAAACTCTTGTGTCATAAATACATCTCCATTACTCACGTATTGAACTATTCGTAAATGAATGTGAAAAATAGGAGCAGCAGTAAGCATTATTCCTCTCAAAACCACCGTGCTATTTGACAAGACTATGGCTAAAACCTTCCATTCCATATATCCCTTGATTCCTTTAATGCCCAAGCATGTATCACACTGAATGTAAGAGCTGACATGATCTGGGATAACAGAGCTTTAAAATAATGAAAAATAATGGTCCAGCTGATAGAGCTACGATCTCACAGTGCCAGGGACCGTGGTTCAATCCTGGCCTCTAGTACTGTCAGTGGAGTTTGCACATTCTCTATGTGACGTTAGTCTTTAGAGACACAGTGTGGAAACAGGCCCTTTAGCCCACCAAGTCCGCGCTGACCAGCGATCACCCCGTACACTGGTACTATCCAACACGCTCAAGACAATTTACAATTTACAGAAGTCAATTAACCTACAAACCTGTACGTCTTTGGAGTGTGGGAGGAAACCCGAGCACCCGGAGAAAACCCATGTGGTCACAGGGAGAAGGTACAAACTCCATACAGACGGCACCCATGGTCAGGATCGAACTCGGGTCTCTGGCACTGTAAGGCAGCAACTCTACCGCTGTGCCACCCCTTCATGTCTGTATGGGTTTCTTCTGGGTGCTCTGGTTTCCTCCACAACTTAAAGACATGTGGGTTTGTAGGTTAATTGGCCTCTGTAAATTAGCCAAAGTGTGTACGGAATAGGTGCAAAAGTGGGATAGCAGAGAACTAGGGTGAACATGGTGGGCTGAAGGGCCGTATCTCTAAACTAAACTAAATCAACACCCCTTCTATTCCATACCCCTTCATTCCTTCAATGCCCAATGATTTATTAAACTTAATGTAGGAGCTGAAATAATCTGGGATAATAGAGTTTTTTTTTTATAATAAAATAAAATAAAATATTGACTGCTGGTGTGGGATTATATAAAACCGCATTAGGCAATAGAACAGCTTCTCTCATTCACCATAATCTGGGGGACACTGTCATTAATTAACAGTGAACTGAAAAAGATAGGAATAATCTGAACAGGGCAATGGTGAATCTTGGGGAAGGAAGAATCAACTAGGAATGTTAACAATCGCAGGTCAGAAGGAGGAGTATTTCAAAATCGGATTCCCAAGATCGATGAGCTTGTTATGGCATTGAAATCATTTTAACATCAGTACCTCGGATTCAATTTGGCTTGTCTGATTTATTTCCACTTCCCAGCATTCACATTGGTGACATGGTTACAGAGAGACTGGGTTAATAGGCTTAGGTTTATTATTGTTACATGTCATTGGGTGGATGCACAAAGTCTCTTGCCCAGAGTGGGGGAGTCAAAAACCAAAGGACATAGGTTTAAGGTGAGGGTTAGAAGTGTTAACAGGAACTCAAAGGGTAACTTTTTCGCACTAAGTGTGGTGGGTGGATGGAACAAGCTGCTGGAGGGGGTAGTTGTGGCATGGACTATCGCAGCAGTTACAAAACATTTAGCTGGGACAAAGCCTGGAAAGAAATAGGTGGACACAGATGAGGGGGGATTTCGATAGCAGATGGTTCGACAATGGCCAGAGATAAAAAGTTATGAGACAAAGAGTTGCAAATTGTGAAGCAAGAAGGATGAGTGTAGGTGGAAGGGGCGGGAGAGGCGAGAAATATGTGCACGCGCAGATGGGGATAGGGGGAGGGGAGGAAGAAACGGGGTTACAGAATTCAATGTTCATACTGTTGGTCCAGCATGTTGTATGGTTTTTTTCGTAAACTGGCATCTGCAGTTCCTTATTTCTACCTTTCTTATCCACACTGCATTGGAAAAGCAGCCGACATAATCAAGGCCGTGTCCCGCCCCAGCCATTCCTCCGTCTCCCTACTCCCATCAGGCAGAAGATATGGAAGTCTGAAAGCACACACCACCAGACTCAAGAACAGCTTCTTGCCCTGTTATCAGGTTTCTGGAAAAACTCAACAAGGAAGGCAGCCTCTGCAGAGAAACAGTCAGCAGTCAGGCTGAGGGAGAGTCTCGAACCCAACCTATCCATGTTCTCCAGAGATGCTGCCTGACCCATTGAGTTACTCCAGCACCTTTGTATCTGTTTGTGTATTAACCAGCATCTGCAGTTCTTTGTTTCTACACACTGAAAGATAGTTCTGTTTCCTTTTACAACAAAAAGACAAATATAGTTCCACCAAGCGCTTTTTAATT
The DNA here is from genome assembly GCF_028641065.1 of Leucoraja erinaceus. NCBI lineage: Eukaryota > Metazoa > Chordata > Chondrichthyes > Rajiformes > Rajidae > Leucoraja > Leucoraja erinaceus. The sequence continues at coordinate 17,091,478 of NC_073409.1, read as the reverse complement.
GTGTTGAAGAGAGAATCCCATGAGGAGTTCTGCATCAGGCAGCACAACATTTCCCAACTCCCCGAATGGTTTCATAATTTATTCCATTAGATGGAAACTACTGTCGGCTATTTTGTTCCTGCTCAGTGCCTGGCCTTGTGTTTTATTCATTTTTATGTTTTGTTAAAAGTCAGAAATATCAATTAGGATTAAATCAATCCACATCTCCGACTCGGTCTCAGCCAGGAGTAAGTCTAGAATTTCTCTCTAGAATTTAGGAGATTGAGAGGATATGTTATAGAAACTTACAACATTCTTAAGGGGTTGGACAGGCTAGATGCAGGAAGATTGTTCCCGATGTTGGGGAAGTCCAGGACAAGGGGTCACAGCTTAAGGATAAGGGGGAAATCCTTTAAAACCGAGATGAGGAGAACTTTTTTCACACAGAGAGTGGTGAATCTCTGGAACTCTCTGCCACAGAGGGTAGTTGAGGCCAGTTCATTGGCTATATTTAAGAGGGAGTTAGATGTGGCCCTTGTGGCTAAGGGGATCGGGGGGTATGGAGAGAAGGCAGGTACGGGATACTGAGTTGGATGATCAGCCATGATCATATTGAATGGCGGTGCAGGCTCGAAGGGCCGAATGGCCTACTCCTGCACCTAATTTCTATGTTTCTATGTTTCTATGTTTCTATGTCAGGAGTGTTGAGGCATAGAGATGATATCCCGCTAATGCTACTGCAGCAATGGTCCTCAAAGCCACCTTCAGAAGGTGGTCCCTGGGGTGGCCTTGTTCCTTTCCCCTATATTAGTCATCCTTCTGAGATTTACATTGTACCTTGGTCTCAGTTTATAGAGTCATAGAGGCAAACAGCCCAACTTGCCCACACCGACCAACATGTCTCATCTACAGTTCAGTTCAGTTCAGGTTTATTTGTCATATGTAGGTTAACACAGGGTCAACGGTACAACGGTACAATCGAGATGAGAAGAACTTTTTTCATGAGATGAGAAGAACTTTTTTCACACAGAGAGTGGTGAATCTCTGGAACTCTCTGCCACAGAGGGTAGTTGAGGCCAGTTCATTGACTATATTTAAGAGGGAGTTAGATGTGGCCCTTGTGGCTAAGGGGATCAGGGGGTATGAGAAGGCAGGTACGGGATACTGAGGTGGATGATCAGCCATGATCATATTGAATGGCGGTGCAGGCTCGAAGGGCCGAATGGCCTACTCCTGCACCTAATTTCTATGTTTCTATGTTTCTAACCTTTATATACAAGATACACTAGTCCCACCTGCCTGCATTTGGCCCATATCCCTCTCAACCTGTCCAACTGTTTCTTAAATGTTGCGATAGTCCCTGCCTCAACTACCTCCTCTGGCAGCTTGTTCCATGCTTCTGTGTAAAAAAGTTACCCCTGAGATTCCTATTAAGTCTTTCCCCCTTCACCTTAAACCTATGTCCTCTGGTTCTCAATTCCCCTACTCTGGGCAAGAGACACTGCGCGTCTACCCGGCCTATTCCTCTTGTGACTTTATACATACCTATAAGATCAAAACGTTGTTTAACTCATATTGCTTTACCTCAGTAACCCTCCAGCCTTGTACCCTTCTGAAACTCTATCCTTCACAACTTCTTGCCTTCTACATCCCCCTGACCTCCACTGGCAGCCACGTCTTCAGCTGTCTTTATTTTAAAGATACAATAGAAACACCAGGCCCTTCGGCCCATCGAGTCCACGCTAACTATCAATCATCAGTTCACACTAGTTCTGTTATCCCATTTTCTCATCCACAAGTACACTCACATGTTTTGATCCAAATCTCTGGAATTCCCTCCCCTTGCTTTCTCTTCATCAATAGACTACCGAAAACCTACAAGTTTCTCATTACATATTCTATATCTTCAAAATTTGCTGGTGTCAAATTATCTTTAATAGCGCTCCTGGGAACCACTTCAGGCGTTTGACCACAGTTGATGGGTATAAAAGCTACAGAGTGTGGCACGAGTGTCCAAAATAGTAACCAATTAAGGATGTCAAGCAGATCTAATGTGCTCTGATCAGGAAGAGAGTGATGCAGTTAATGGATTGAGGGGGCAAGGCAATGTTGTGAAGCCGACCACTGTTATTAAAATTCAGTACCTTCGCACAGCTTATGACGGGCGAGGCAGCAGGGGTCCCAACAAGAGTTCTGTCAGTGTAAAATATCTCCTCAGAGTCAGATTGTCAAAGGAAACAAGGAATAAAAGAGAGCCATTGGGGAAATAAAAGCAAGTCCGGCTGATGGAACCCGATCCAGTAGAAATTTTGAAAAGAGAAATAAACACAAGAGGGAAATAATTGTCAAGAAGAATGAAGACAGAGCAAGAGAAGAGGACCTAGTGATTGGATCTCCCCAAGGACTGGCACAGGCTTGATGGGCTGAATGGCCTCCTAAGCTGTGAGATTTTACAAGTGAAAGGTGAGTCAAAATTAATTTTCTGTGTATATTTTTAGATCATTAATCAACAACTTGTCTGTTCTCCAATTGCCTCTACCAAAGAAAACAAACTTCCACCATTAGCCCTTGGGACCCACTATGATGAAGCGTAGCCAAGGAAACAGAGAGGGGAGTCCGTTGGGACTTTCCACACAAGCAAGGAGGCATCCTCTGAACTGCCATTCCAAAACAAAGGGGAGTGTGCAACCTCAGTTACTTGGCATGCAACCAAGTTCCAGTCGTAGAGGGAGCCCAATGGAAAAGTCTCCAATTAGGTAGATAGTAGGTCAGGACTACTTTCCAGTTGTTGGTAGGATGGTCCAGTTGCCTGATAACAGCTGGGAAGAAACCTTCCCTGAATCTGGAGGTGTGCGTTTCCACACTTCTACACCTCTTGCCTGATGGTAGAGGGAGAGAAGAGGGAATGTGCGACACATCCCTGATTACACTGCTGGCCGTGGCAAGGCAGCGTGAGTTGTTAATGAGGTCAGTGGAAGGGAGGTTGATTTGTATGATGGGGCCCACGTCTACAATTCTTGCGGTCAAGGATGGAGGTGTTCCCAAACCAAGCTGTGATGCATGGACTGGTGGGGCTGAGGAGTGGGAGCGGGGGGGGCGGTTAGAGTGGGAGGGGAGGGAGAGAGAGGAGGGAGGGGATTACGGGAGGGGCAACAGAAAGACAGAATGGGAAAGGGTTCAGAAAACAGAGCCCGGGATTGCCCCCGATGATGAAAAATTTAAAAAGACAAACAAATTGAGGAAGGGCATGGGATGAGATGAGGCATGGGGGCATTGATACCCAACAGGCTTCACGCCTCCTTGCCCTGTCCTCTTGTCCCTGCAGACTCCACAACCTCAGCCCTGGAGAATGGCAGCAGACCGACTTCCTCCAGTCTCATGGTTGATTTCAATTGATAAACTCTCTTCCAATCCAATCAGACATTATCACAGAAAAATTATATTTCGTAGTGCTGCCGCACAAAATGTAATTAATCTCAAGACAAGAGCGCACAAGCAGATATGAAGCACTGCAGATATATTCTGATTAACATCTTGGTCTACTCCTTCACTGATAGCTCTTCACTCTCTAAAAATGTAATCAGAACTCGCATTCCTCACAAGAGCTTATTATAGTGTCCAATTAATCGGAAGTGTAATTTATTTTTCGTCATCATTTCCTCACCTTGCTTCTCATGCACTCCCTCACCACACAATTAAAGGTGTCCCTTTCGCAGGAGGCCCAAGCTGTGCACTGGTTCTTGAATAGGCACAAAATGCTGGAGTAACTCAGCAGGACAGACAGCATCCCTGTAGACGAGGAATCCTATTCCGTCTCTCCAGAGATGCTGCCTGTCCCGCTGAGTTACTCCAGCATTTTGGGTCTATCTTTGGTTTAAACCAGCACCTGCAGTTCCTTCCGACACTTATTCTCACTTAACCATTCTTCACCGGTCTGAAGAAGAGTCTTGACCCGAAATGTCACCTATTCCTTCGCTCCATAGATGCTGCCTCACCCGCTGAGTTTCTCCAGCATTTTTGTCTACCTTCGATTTTTCCAGCATCTTTCTTAACCATTCTTCATGCCCAGATTTGGGTACAAAAAAGTACGGGTTACGCAACTGTGAAATTTGTGGTAGTGGGGGACTACGTTCACGCTCTTCCCCGTCTTTCAATTTAAATGTAGAATTAAAAATTATAAACGTAATAATTAAGATAGAAAAACTAAATTGATTCTTTTTCTCCTTCAACCTGAAGATGCAAGAGTTTGCAGATGCTGAACAAACTGTTGGAGGGAATCAATGGGTTGGGTTGGGACCATTATTGACGGGAAACCCAGACTTGCCCAGGTTTGTGCCGATACTCAGCCTACTAGGGGAACACGCCTCAAACAGGGGAAGGGTATCACAGTAGGGGTGCCTAACACCACAGAGTATGACACTATGGAATGCATAGAGTCAAGAGTAAGAGTGTTCAATTGTCATATGTATAGAAAGGGAACAATGATTTTCTTAGACACGTAAAATGTCTGAAGTGTTATGGAGCCATAGAATCATACAGTGTGGATACAGTTCCTTGCCCTTGCCAACCAAGATGACCCATCTACACTAGTCCCACCTGCCTGCCTTTGGTCCATATATATCCCTCTAAATCTTTCCTCTCCCTATACTTATCTAAATGTAATTTAGATGTTGTTACAGTATGAGTAGTTGTTTCAACTACTTGTTCCATATATCCAACACCCTGTGCTTGAAAACATTGCCCCTCGGGTTTCGGTTAAATTTCCCCCTGCCAACTTAATCCTATGTCTTCTGGTTCTTGATTTCTCTACTAATTTTCGCACGTTTATTGTTTTGGTGGCGCAACGTTAAAGTTGCTGCTTTACAGCGCCAGAGATTCGGGTTCGATCCTGACTATGGCTGCAGTCGGTGTGGAGTTTGTACCCTGTGACTATGTGAGTTTTCTCCCAGTGCTCCAGTTTCCTCCCACACTCCAAAGACCGCAGTTCTGTATGTTAATTGGCTTCCTGTAAATTATAAATTTTACCTATTGTGCAGCATAGGGCTAGTGTATGGGTGATGGCTGGTTGGCGTGGACACAGTTGGTTTGAAGGGCCTGTTTCCGTGCTGTATCTCTCTAAAGTCTAATGTTTGGGGTTACATATGAGCCAGTTCAGATGTAGGATTATTGAACGGGACGGGGTTTTATGGCAACCTGTTCATTTTAGTTTTGAGATACAGCATGGATATAAGCTTGTTCAGCTCACTGAACCAATGCCAATCACCAGTTCACACTACTTCTATGTTATCCCATGATCTAACGCACTCCCCACACATAGAGGCAATTTACAGAGGCCAATTCACCTCTGTACAAACCTGCACATCTTTGAGAAGTGGGAGGAAACCGAAGCACCCGGAGAAAACTCACGCAGTCACAGGGAGAACATACAAACTCCACATAGACAGCACCCAAGGGCAGGATTGAGCCCGGGTATCTGGCACTGTGAGGCAGCAACTCCACCAACTGTGCCACTGTGCCATCCCTTCACTTTTATGTTACATCTTTATTTGATATTACTTTTAACATGACTGATGTCAGCTTCTTATTTCCAGATTTATTTCAATGATTCAATGACACTTTATGCTTACATGTACCTAGGTTCAGTAAAATTCAATGTCTTTATGTACAATGCACAAAGTACGCAATGGTATCTGGCCATGTACCTGGTACCCATGTAGTTCCAAAAGTAATCATTAGAGTCCCGTTAGTCCCACTTTGTTCTTGGAGCCCCCCACCCCAGGTCCCTCTTTCAACCAACTGGCTTTGACTTCCCTGGGATCGAAGAGTATATATTGCCCCTGTCCCACTTAGGAAACCTGAACGGAAACCTCTGGAGACTTTGCACCCCACCCAAGGTTTCCGTGCGGTTCCCGGAGGGAGGTTGCAGGTGGTTGCAGGTAGTGGAAGCAGGTAGGGAGACTGACAAAAACCTCCGGGAACCGTACGGAAACCTTGGGCGGGGCGCAAAGTCTCCAGAGGTTTCCGTTCAGGTTTCCTAAGTGGGACGGGCATATGGAGAGTTTAATGAGCATCTGGACAGGAATATAACTTAAATACATCAGGCTCTGCATAATCAATGGTGATTATTTCCTTGCTAGTCTTTCCACCAAAATGACCCTGGGGCTAAATATAGTGAAAAGATCAATCAGAATATCATATTACTCTCTGGAAATATTAATGCTGAGCTGGAAATGGATTTTAATGTCCATCAGCATCTTTCACTAACCCCAGTTCTTATTCAGACAACCGTAGCTGCATTAAACATCATCTAAATGATGTGTCATTCTGAAGAAGGGTCTCGACTCAAAACGTTGCCTATCCATTCTCCCCGCAGAAGTTGCCTGACCTGCTGAGTTATTCCGGCACTTTGTGTCATCCCATCCATGATGTGATTCCATGTTCCACACTAGATTAGGACACCGAGCGTGAAATGGAAGCGGAAGGTGGTGAATCTGTGGATTTCATTGCCACAGATGGCTGTGGAGGCCAAGTCAATGAATATTTTTAAGGCAGAGACGGATAGATTCTTGATTAGTACGGGTGTCAGGGGTTATGGGGAGAAGGCAGGGGATTGTGGTTATGAGGGAGAGATAAATCTGCCATGATTGAATGGCGGAGTAGACTTGATGGGCCAAATGGCCTAATTCTGCTCCTATCACTTATGAATGTATGAATAAAAGTCAATGCCTTGCAATATTCTGGGGGTACGTGAAATAAATGGGAACATACTCTACATCCACTGTGTGTGGAACCACTGAGAACTTAGCGCTAGTGTGTAGCCAGCGGCTCTGATTTTTATTCTGGCCACAAGATGGCCGCTGTTGGTTTAGGACCCACTCTGAAGACTTGTGCCGCAAACCTGGGAGGCTGTTTGTGGCACTGTTTGAAGACTTAACACGGGAAAATCCTGCATTAAATGCTTAACCATCGTGATGCAAAGCAGATTATTTTGACTGCTTAGTTTAATTTAGAGATGCAGCACGTAAACAGGACCTTTGGCCCACCGAGTCCGCGCCGACCAGTATTCCCCGCACACTAACACTACCCTACACACAGTTGGGATCATTTTACAAAGCCAATTAACCTACAAGAGGCTAATTGAGAGAGCGGGGGGAAACCAAAGCTGCCAGAGAAAACCCACGCAGGTCACAAGGAGAATGTACAACCTCCATATAGACAGCACCCGTGGTCAGGATTGAACCTGGGTCTTTGGCAATCTAAGGAAGCAACTCTACCACTGCGCCAACGTGCCATTCATCTTGTTAGTTCCTTGTGGGATCTTGCTGTGTAGAAAGTGTCTCCCACGGTGGTCTATTGGACAGCAGGAGAATTAACAGTTAAGATGAGAGGATGCGTGTGAGGCTTGGAAGTCATCCATTTTCATGAACAATGCTGCCCGTGTCTGTCACGATGCCAAGGGTAAAGGTGGAGAAGGCAGTTCCTCTCTCTCTAGGCATCCTCTAGGGATTGGCACTGTGCAAGGAGCTCCACATTAGTTCAGAGACCAACACGAGATGTAAAAGATGCATCCACTGGCAGTGGTTCACCAGCTAGACAGGAACACAAGAACAAAGTCAGAACCACAGAACTAAAGGACATTGGAGTTACTCAGCGGGTCAGGCAGCATCTCTGGAGAAAAGGAATATGCTGCCGTATCTCTGAGAAGGAGATGGAGATCGAGTACTGTAAAAGACTTTCATGTGAACCTTGCCTTTAGTGATAGTCATAATCATACAGCATGGAAACAGGCCCTTTGACCCAACTTGCCCATTCCAACCAAGATGCCCATTTATGAAAGTCCTACCAGAATTAAATATAGAAACATAGAAAATAGATGCAGGAGTAGGCCATTCGGCCCTTCGAGCCTGCACCGCCATTCAATATGATCATGGCTGATCATCCAACTCAGTATCCTGTACTTGCCTTCTCTCCATACCCCCTGATCCCTTTAGCCACAATGGCCACATCTAACTCCCTCTTAAATATAGCCAATGAACTGGCCTCAACTACCTTCTGTGGCAGATAATTCTAGAGATTCACCACTCTCTGAGTGAAAAATGTTTTTCTCATCTCGGTCCTAAAAGATTTCCCCCTTATCCTTAAACTGTGACCCCTTGTTCTGGACTTCCCCAACATCGGGTACAATCTTCCTGCATCTAGCCTGTCCAACCCCTTAAGAATTGTGTACGTTTCTATAAGATCCCCCCTCAATCTTCTAAATTCTAGCGAGTACAAACCGAGTCTATCCAGTCTTTCTTCATATGAAAGTCCTGACATCCCAGGAATCAATTTGGCCCATAATCCCTCTGAACCTTTCCTATCCATGTACCTGCCCAAATGTATCTTAAATGTTGTTATTTATTTGTACCTGCCTCAACTACCTCCTCTGGCAGCTCGTTCCATACACTAACAATGTGAAAAAGTTGTCCCTCAGATTTCTATTAAATCTTTCCCCCTCTCAACTTAAACCAATGTCCTCTGGTTCTTGATTCCCCTACTCTGAGTAAAAGACTGGGCATTAACTCCATCTATTTGTCTGATGATCTTATACACCTCCATAAGATTGCCTCCCATCCTTGGATGCTCCAAGGAATAAGGTCCTAGCCTGCCCAACCTATCCCTCTTGCTCGGGCCCTCAAATCCTGGCATCATCCTTGTAAATCTTCTCTGCACTCTTTCCATCTTTCTAACCCTGATCTCCAGGGAGAGCAACCTATATTAAGCGCAAAGGATGTGAACTAAAATGGGCCTAACAATAGAATGGAAAATGACAAAAGATTAATTACACTTCAGGACAAATCTATTTCCAAAGCTGCGTATCTCATTTTCTATATTTAGATTATTTTTCCAGTTAACAGTGCCACTAAATCTATTTTCCATGTTAAATTTTTCCCATTACATATTAATTTACTTAACCATCAACCAAAGCATTTTCACCTGCACCTGCTGGGTTTAAAAGAGAAGCTGTCTTTTCATAGACGAGACGGAAGATGAGCCAGTCTTATTTTCGTAGGTTCATGTTATAGGAGCAGAATTCGGCCATTCGGCCCATCAAATCTACTCCGCCATTCAATCATGGCTGACCTATCCTTCCCCCTTAACCCCATTCCCCTGCCTTCTCCCCATCACAAATTGGTATTATTGAGATATCATCACATAAGTGTAACCCTATGATATTTTTTGCTTCCTACCAATCAATTTTGCAGTAGTTTACACCATTTTGTTCAGCAGAATATTCCAGCAGACAAAATCAGATAATGGAATTTAATCTATCTTCTCTCTTTTGCTGTTCTTTGCCAGAATTGTTTACATTTATTTGCCCAGTGTCAGGATGTAGTCGATATTTGTGTTAACCTTTATTCTACTAAAAAATAGCAATATAATGGTTGCCAAACATTTTTCTCACACAATGACACTGCTCATTTGATAAAGTGGGCTCAAACATTAGATGGAGGACCTGTGTCTCGTGGGAGGCAGATGGTGAAAGCAGTGAGACAGCAATTTAAACATCAAACATTTGGTACATCTTCTGGGTGCTGCTCACTGTATCTATCCACGATGGGCAGCAAGCCTGTCCCCACTGCAGCATTCGGAAGATGAAGGAACGAACTGCAGATGCTGCTTTAAAGCAAAGATAGACACAAAAAGCTGGAGTAACTCAGCGGGAAAGGCAACATCTCTGGAGAAAAGGACAAAATGTGAAGGAAGATTCTTGATTAGTACTGGTGTCAGAAGTTATAGGGAGAAGGCAGGAGAATGGGGTTAGGAGGGAGGGATAGAACAGCCATGATTGAATGGCGGAGTAGACTTGATGGGCTGAATGGCCTAATTCTATTTCTACGATTTACGACCTTATGACCATATGAAGGAACTGCAGATGCAGGTTTAAACCGGAGATAGACACGAACTGCTGGAGTAACGACGACTGAAGAGGGATTCTCGACCCGAAACGTCACATATTCCTTTTCTCCAGAGATGCTGCCTGACCCGCTGAGTAACTCCAGCTTTTTGTAGCAGTGTAGGGCTAGCTGTAGCAGTGCCACCTTTAGTGCTGCTGCTCCACAGAAAAGCAAAATAAACATGACCTGGTCACGCCACACTGATTGTGGATCCAAGGCTGCCTTGCGAAAGATACACAGACGGCGGGCTCCAGGGCGTGTCTGACACTAACTTAACTCTGCCGTTAGCAAGCGTTGCAAAGAAGCATTCATTGATATAGACAGCCGCAGTCTGAGCAGCCTCGAAATGAAAGGTACACAAGAAAGCTGGAGAAACTCAGCAGGTGCAGCAACATCAATGGAGCGAAGGAAATAGGCAACGTTTCGGCACGAAACGTTGCCTATTTCCTTCGCTCCATAGATGCTGCTGCACCCGCTGAGTTTCTCCAGCTTTTTTGTGTACCTTCGATTTTCCAGCATCTGCAGTTCCTTCTTAAGCCTCAAAATGAATCCTACTTGGAGATGGTTGGTCCTTCCAAGTTAAAATGGTTCTTAAACCTGGTCACTCATACGGAAAATTAATGACATGTGTAAAATACGGGGCAAGTTTTAGGGGGATTGCAGTATTTCTCAGACCAAGAAAGACCAAATGAAGGAGGATTATTTATTGAAGGCAGCCATTCTAAGCGGAGTCTGGTACAACAATAGGTCAAAAACACATGGTGTACTCATAAACACTAGAATCATAGAAAACATGCAAGCCAAATTAGGCCATTTGGCCCATTGAGTCTGCTCCACCATTCCATCATGGCTGATCTATTTCCCCCTCTCAATGCCATCCTCCTTCCTTTGATGCCCTTACTTATCAAGTTCCTATCAATTCCTAATCTTCACTCTAAAGGTATGAACTTTAATTCTGAGGCTGTGTCCTCTGGTCCGAGACTCTCCCACTACTGGAAACTCTTCCCCACTCCACCAGACATTTACTTAGTTATGCAGAATGGAAAGAGGCCCTTTGGCACAAGTTGCCATGCCGACCAACATGCCCCAATCACGTCAGTCCCCTCTGCCTGGGTTTGGCCCATTTCCCTCCAGGCCTTTAATATCTTTGCCTTTTGTTTGTGGATTGCATTCAACACCATTGAGCCAGAGCTACTACACTCCAAGCTCTCCCAGTTGACTGCCTGAACCCTCTGTTCATCGTGTTGTTACTTGCGAGCAAAGCACCAAGGCAAATTCCTTGTATGTATACATACTTGGCTAATAAAATGTATTCAATTCAATTCAATTCAACTTACCAGCCAGATTCAGATCTATATCGGTGAGACCAAGCGGAGGCTGGGCGATCATTTCGCCGAACACCTCCGCTCGGTCCGCAATAACCAACCTGACCTCCCGGTGGCTCAGCACTTCAACTCCCCCTCCCACTCCGTATCCCACCTCTCTATCCTGGGTCTCCTCCATGGCCAGAGCGAGCAACACCGGAAATTGGAGGAACAGCACCTCATATTCCGCTTGGGGAGTCTGCATCCTGGGGGCATGAACATTGAATTCTCCTAATTTTGTTAGCCCTTGCTGTCTCCTCCCATCCTCCCTCAGCCTTCGGGCTCCTCCTCCTCCTTTTTCCTTTCTTGTCCCCCCCTCCCATCAGTCTGAAGAAGGATTTCGGCCCGAAACGTTGCCTATTTCCTTCGCTCCATAGATGCTGCTGCACCCGCTGAGTTTCTCCAGCATTTTTGTGTACCTTCAATTTTTCAGCATCTGCAGTTCCTTCTTAAACAGATTCATATCATGCCCTCTTTTTACCCTCCTGATTTCCCTATGAAGGATACTTCTTTACCAGGAACCTTCTTGTCCCCAACTATCTAAACCTAAGATATGCCACCTTTTTCTTGACCTGACCCGATCTATCATCAACCATAGTTCCCTAAACTTTACAGCCGTGCCCTTCACCCTAACAGGAACACAATGCCCCTGAACTCTTGCCATCTTACTTTTAAAATTGTCCCACTTAACAGGTGCCCCTTTATCTGCAAACAGTTGTACCCACCTAATGACTCCAACAATGGCTTAGCCCCAATTTAGGACGCAAACTTGTGCACCAGTCCTATCTTTCACCAAAAAAACCTCAGAGAACCATCTGCACCTCATGCTGCCTTGGCACGGCCACCAATGGTCATGGTCCCAATCTCATGACAGTCACTCCCTCTTCTCCTCTCTCCCATCAGGCTAGAGGTACAGAAGTTTGAAAATGTATACCTCGGGATTTAGGAAGAGTTTCTTCCTAGGTGTTACAAGATCATGCAACTGACCTGTCCACTCACTAGCTAGAGTGCAGTACTGATCAACCATCTACCTCATTGAACTGTCTTGTTTTAGCAGACTTTATTGGACTTTCTCTTGCACTAAAAAATATGCTGTGGACGGCTTGATTGTAATCATGTACAGTCTTCTCGTTGACTGGCTAGCACGCAACAAAAAAACTTGTCATTGTATCTCGGAACACATAACAATAATAAATAATACTAAACACGTCTGGTGACTGGTCCTAAAATGCTGCACCAAGGACTCGGCAAAACATTAAGGTTGGAGTTTGGGGAAAGTAAAGTTCACAAACCTGTACATGCCAACTGCTTTGCAGAGAGCTGGGGTGAAGAACTTGAGACAGTCTCCTATCACCTAAAAGGTGGACTTTTTATTAAAACATTAACAAGAGGTCGGGTGCGTCTGATCGAATCTCTACTTTACATTTAACTAGCAGTCGGCCAAGATAACAGAGACTCAGGAAACCCAAGGGAGGTGAAGATGCCTGGATTGGATAGTAATGCCGGGATATTGTAGGAACAAGAGGCTGCAGATGCTGATTTACACAAGAACACAAAGTGTTGGAATTACTCAGTGGGTCGGGCAGAATCTTTGGAGAACATGGATAGGTAACGTTTGGTGTTGGGGCTTCCATGAAAACACAATAACCAAAATCTATCAACTGTTGATCAACCTGCTTCCTATGAGTTTATTCATATTTCAGTATTAAAAAATAGACGGTGTGAAACTGTGTAAAATTCATATATTTCATGGTTTTTTTTTTCAAATCCCTGACAAACTCATGAAAGTTATTTATTATCCCTGTCAGTGAACTCGGAGTTAAAGTTAACTTTATCTGTAGTTATTTTCTTTTTTTTAATGTTTTTGTACCAAATATCAGATTGTGGCCTTTTGCATTGTATTTAATTTCCCATATTTCTGCCCTACATCCTGTGTTTTTTAATTGGAAAAAAAAGACAAACACAATCTGATCTATTGTTAATAAACAGCATGGCGTATGTTTGTTTCTGTGAAGCAATGCTTAATATCCGATCAGACACAGTACCGATCAGAATGATAAGATTCAAAACAGCTCGCTAAATCAAAGAGCAGACTGCTTCAAGACACACAGTGAGACAGTCAATGAAACATTCTACTGAAAATCTATAAGACAGAAAGCGCTGGAGTAACTCAGCGGGTCAGGTGGTATCTCTGGAGAACATTGAGAGATGATGTTTCGGCTTGGGACACTTCTTCAGCCCCGACCCAACCCAAAACGTCACCTATTCGTGTTCTCCTGACCTGCTGAGTTACTTCAGCACTTTGTGACCTTTCGTGGAATCTATGATGTTGACTACCATTAGGGTAAAGTGTTGGTGTGAATGGACATGCAAGGCGAAGGTGTTTCATAAAGGGCCTGTCCCACTTTCACGACCTAATTCGCGACCTCTGCCGAGTTTGCCCTTGACTCATACTTGCAGCATGGTCGTCACGAGGTCGTACGAGGTCGTAGGAGGTCATAGGTAGGTCGTAGCAGGCCGTGATGCTAGTCATAGATACTCGTGACATCAAGTAGGTTGGGGCGTTTTTTTCTAGCATGATGAACAATGTCCACGAGTAAAAAAGGTCGTGAATTAGGTCGTGAAAGTGGGACAGGCCCTTAATTAAGGCACAGTTTAAGACCATTTGATCTCTGAGCACTTTATCTGCATAATATTTTCATAACCATTGTTACTGTCAACTCGCCCAATTATTTATTACCTTGAAGTAAAATAAAGCACGTAGATTTCAGGTGAGGTGGGGAAAGATTTAATGTGAACCTGCGGGGTAACTTTTTTACACAAAGGGTGGTGGGTGTATAGAGCAAGCTGCTGGAGGAGGTCATTGAGGCAGGTACTATCGCAATGTTTAAGAAAAATTTAGATAGGTGCATGGATAGGACAGGTTTATTGGCCAGAAGGAGGCAGGTGGGAGTAGTATAGATGGGGCCTGTTGGTTCTTGGGGGCATGTTGGGCCAAAGGGCCTGTTTCCACACTGTATGACTATGACCCTACGAAATGGTCCCTCATTATGAAAGGTACTTGAGCTTTACAGATAACCATCATATCTCATGCCTCTGCCACGGGATAAACACGAATAAACAACGTTCTCCCGCTGCACCACAGAGAGCATATTAACGTATGGCATCTCTGTGTGGTATCTCAGCTGCACGGAGGCGGAGAGGAGAGCTCTTCAGCGCGTCGTCCACAGAGCGCAGAGGATTATTGGGACACAGCTACCAGTCTTGGAGGGCATCTACCACACACGGTGCCTCAGGAAGGCCGTCAGCATCCATAAAGACTCCTCACACCCTTGTAACGGACTGTTCGAACTACTTCCCTCCGGCAGACATTACAAGGCCTTCTACGCCCGAACCTCCAGACTCAGAAACAGCTTTATTCCCAGAGCTATAGCGGCTCTGAACCGGCCCTGCTGAGTGCCCCCCATCCCCCCTGGACTGTCTCCCTCAGATGGTCACGTCGCACAGTTTATTTATTTATTTTATTGACATCAGTTGGAAGCTGCATACTAAATCTCGTTGCACTGATGTGCAATGACAATAAAATATATTAATATATTATTATTATTATTATTATTATTATTATTATTATTATTATTATTATTATTATTGCCTTTTGCTTTCCTGAAACCACGGAAATTCCTCTGCTCCAGTGCCTAACCATTTGACCCAAGCCCAGTGCAACACACTGACACATTCTTACCTCTGCCCACTCTAATGGGAAACCTCTGGATCTTTGTATGCTATGGCACACCGCTAACGCCCACCATTTGAATCTAACAGTGTACAATATAGAACATAGAAAAGTACAACACAGGAGCACACCCTCTGTGCCAAATAAACTAATCTCATCAACCTGCACATCCACCATCCCCCTCCATTCCCAGCACATCCACATACCTATCTAGAAGCCTCGTACAAACCATTATTGTATCTAGCTCCACCACTACCCCTGGCAGTCCTAGCATGTGCACACCTCTGTCTGTGTAAAAAAAAAACGCACCACACATCTCCTTTAAACTTTCCCCTTTCACTTTATAGCTATGCTGCCTAGTCTGCAGCATTTTTTCCATCCATTTTAACCCCTGAAGACTCGTCCTGCATTCCTCCTCTGCCTTTTCTTCAATCTTTCCCAGGGGAAAATAAAATTCAATTTATTTTTCGTTTTGGCTTGGGGACATCAGTAATCACTCCGGCCCAGTAGACCACGACAGCCTTAAGCTCTTGATCTTCAAATCCTCTTTTCCCTCCTTGGTCAAGATTGCTCTTTCACACTGAAGCAGTGCTGAATTTCATCACTAATGCCTGCCTTTTTTGAGAAGAGGCTCCCAGGATGAGAAAAGTGGTCCAGGTTTTCTAGTGCCTTGCTTCGGCCCTTCATTGTCAGAGGGCACCATGGTGAAGCATGGTTGAGGACCCTTTGCCTCCGCCCGCGATGGTAGACAAAAATATTGGACAAACTCAGCGGGTGAGGCAGCATCTATGGAGCGAAGGAAATGGGCAACGTTTCGGGTTGAAACCCTTCTTCAGACTGATGTGGGGGGGGGGGGGGGGGGGGGAGGAAGAAAGGAAAAGGAGGAGCCAGAGGGCTGAGGGAGAGCTGGGAAGGGGAGGAGAAAGTAAGGACTGCCTGAAATTAGAGAAGTCAATGTTCATGCCACTGGGGTGCAAACCTTCCAAGCAAAATACGAGGTGCTGCTCCTCCAATTTACAGTGGTCCTCTTACTGGCCATGGAGGAGACCCAGGACAGAAAGGTCAGATTCGGAATGGGAGGGGGAGTTGAAGTGCTGAGCCACCGGGAGATCAGGTTGGTTATTGCGAACCGAGCGGAGGTGTTGGGCGAAGCGATCGCCAAGCCTACGCTTGGTCTCACCGATGTAGAGCAGCTGACACCTAGAGCAGCGGATGCAATAGATGATGTTGAGTGTAAGGCCTGGGATCTTGGACACCTCCGTGAATGAGCTGACATTGAATCGGAGATCAGCGTTCAAATGTATTCAAGCATGCTATTGTTATATTATACTTGACTACAGAGGTTAAGGTGACCTTGACTCCTGTACGTAGCCCAAGCACGTAGAATAGTTTCCATTAGACATGTAGAATAGCTCCACTCCAAACGGAAACTTCTGAAGTCCATGAATGACAAAGAAATATTAAGTAATATGGCACAGTGGCAGAGCGATAATGTTACTGTTTTTACAGCGCAAGAGACCCAGGTTTGGTCCACACCACGGGTACTGTCTGTACGGAGTTTGTACATTCTCCCTGTGATCTGCATAGGTTTTTTCCGGGTGCTCTGGTCTCCTCCCACACTCCAACGACGTGCAGGTTTGTAAGTTAATTGGGCTTCTGTAAAATTGTAAATTCTCGCAAACACACCCACGCCATTTTCACACACAATTTCCCGCTATTATTCTCTTCTCTCTCGATCGATCGATCTTATGATTATATTGTATAAAGATATATTATCATATTTTTCCTTTTTTTTGTGTGTGTGTGAAAACATCTTTTTTTCAGCTCCACACCTCTATCCCCATCTCGCAAACACACCCACGCTATTTTCACACACAATTTCCCGCTATAATTCTCTTCTCTTCTCTCTCATGTTAGTGTGCGGGGAAAATTGATCGGGGCGGACTCGGTGCGCCAAAGGGCCTGTTTCCATGCTGTATCTCTAAACTAAAGTAATATGTAGGGATAATAACACAGACATTGGCTGCATCAAGTTGGCACCTGAATGTGGTGGTTCTTTGCATGCCGGTCTCAGAAGTGGATCTGCTATCGTTCATTACAATCATTCCACTCTTCAGTCTTTATTTACCCTTTATCCTGTATCTGTACATGATGGACGGCTGGATTGTAATAAGTATTGTCTTTTCACTAACTGGATACCAGGCAGCAAAAAGCTTTTCACTGTACCTTGGTGCACGTGACAATAATAAACTGCTAAAACTAAACTAGACTTAGAGGTTCTGCAGTGGATCATTGGATATAGTTTGCCATCCATCATACAACAAACATAAGATGGAGAAATCATATGAGATACAACGCGGAAACAGGCTCATCGGTCCACGGAGTCTGCACCGACCAGCTATCGCCGCACATTAACACTATCCTACACACACTAGAGACAAATTAGACTTCTGCCAAGCCCGTTTACCTACATACTTGTACGTCTTTGGAGTATGGAAAGAAACTGAAGATCTCGGGGAAAACCCACGCAGTCATGGGGAGATGCACAAACTCCATACATACAGCATCTGTGGTCGGAATTTGAACCCGGGACTCTGGCACTGCAAGCACTGTAAGGCAACAACTCTACCGCTGTGCCACCGTGCTGGAGACAGAGCAATTTGTGAAGGATGTTCCACAGTCCTTTCCAGCTGATAAGAGTTAAAGGTTTTGGTGAAGCTGAAAAGTGCATAATAGCTAGTGCATTTATGTTGGAGTTGGCATGGTGGGAGTTCATGGCCATTGATCCACTCAATGGACAGAATCCACACTATGGATTTGGAAGCCGATCTTCAACTATTGGCAGTAGATGGTTGTGGACAACTTAGTGTTGACTTTGTGTGTGGCAAAAAGCTGGGAGATTCCTCGGCATTTACCACAATGAAGAGTGTGACTATTTCAAGACCAATTGGCTCTATGGAGTGTTCAGCAACTCAGGCCAGTGGAAGATTTGGCCTCCACAAATTCTCTTGAACTTCTACTGGTGCACGGTAGAGAGCATACTGACTGGTTGCATCGCGGCCTGGTTCGGCAACTTGAACGTCCAGGTGCGGAAAAGAATGCAAAAAAGTTGGGACCACTGGTCAGTCCATCACCGGCTCTGACCTCCCAACCATCGAAGGGATCTATCGAAGTCGCTGCCTCAAAAAGGCAGCCAACATCATCAAAGACCCACACCATCCTGGCCACACACTCATTTTACCACTGCCATCGGGAAGAAGGTACAGGAGCCTGAAAACTGTAACGTCCAGGTTCAGGAACAACTTCTTCCCCACAGCCATCAGGCTATTAAACATAACAACACATAAGTTCTGAACTACAACAGACTATTATTATTATTGCACTATATTTGTTTATTTATTGGGTATGTGTGCATGTGCATATATACACACAATGAACTTTTTTTCTCCTGCAAGAATTTCATTGTCCTATCTGGGACATATGACAATAAAACACTCTTGACTTCCTTGATCCGTCAGTGTATGTTGGATACAAAGAGCATGACACCAGAACTTAACCTCTATTCGAATCACTGAAAGCCATTGCTTTTCTTACAGCTCACCATCCATAGCCAGCAACGCTGGGCCCAGTGTAAAACAAAGCAAAATGAAGAATACATTAATGTTTACTGGTGTACAGGGAATGGAAAAGACTATTTTGTGAGGCATATTTAATGGAGACAAATCAGAATATAAAGAATGCAAAATAACGAGGTATCAAAAAAGGAAAAGTACAGATGGTGAAGCATGCAGAATATTTAATGCAGAACAATAATCTATAAGTAATGCACAGTGGGGATATGGTGCAATAAATGTCAATAGGAGGTGCAGAATGTATAATAGACACCATTTGGTTTATAGAATACGCAATGAACTGCGTAATGGGCTGCAGATTAGTCTAAAAAGACCAATCAAAACCAACAAATCTATTTTACATTCATCATTTATGTTCTGTATAATTAACCACAGAGGAGCTACATATCTTTACTTTCTGCACAGTAATCTGCTCTGATGGCAGTGAATGTGGTTTGAGATGGTGGTGCCACATTGTCAAGGAAGTGTTGCTTAATTATTATCTAGTTAACAACAGGAGGACTTGTTTGGTGGCTTTCAAGTGTGAAGATGTTTGCTAACAAGATGCAAAGTCGTGTGTTGTGCTGTAACCATGTGAGGGGGATTTCTATCCCATAAGTCAGAAGGGCAGAATTAGGCCATTTGGGTCATCGAGTCTACTCCACCATTCACTCATGGCTGAAATATCTTTCCCTCTCAACCCCAGTCTCCTGCCTTTCTCCCCGTAACCTTTGACACCCTTAATATGTGTGGCATAGTGGCACAGCAGTAGAGTTGCTGCCTCACAGTACCAGAGACCCTGGTTCGATCCTGACTACGGGTACTGCCTGTATAGAGTTTGTAATGTTTTCCCTGTGACTGTGTGGGTTTTCTGCGGGTGCACCGGTTTCCTCCCATGCTCCAATGACATGCAGGTTTGTTGGTTATTTGGCTTCAGAACAAATTGTAAATTGTCCCTAGTGTTCACTGGTTGGGGTGGACTAGGTGGGCCGAAGGGCCTGTTTCTCCTCTGTGTCTCTAAACTAAAAAAGACTAAGCTAAATCAAGAATCCGCCAATCTCTGTCTTAAAAGTACCCAATGACTTGGTCTCCACAATAAATTCCACAGATTCACCACCCTCTGACTAAAAAAATTCCTCCTCATCGCCTTTCTAAAGGTACATCCTTTTATTCTGAGGCTGTGCTTTCTGGTCCTAGACTCTCCCACTAGTGGAAACATCCTCTCCACATCTACTCTATCCAGGCCGTTCACTATTCGGTAAGTTTCAATGAAGGGGGGGGGCACATCCTTCTAAACGCTCTCTCCTAAGTGTGGAGGCACTGAGACACATTGTCAAGTGCCAACTCCTGCAGTTATAGACGCTGGCACAACAGACTGTCACCGAGTGCTACCCAAGTGAGGGTTTGTGGAACAAGAAAAACACCTAGCATATGTGCAGTGCTTTTAGCATCGCACAGAACACAATGAGAATTGAGAATTGACACGAGGGCAGCCAGGAACAGTGGTTTGGAATAAGATGTGGGAGTAAGATCAGCGGGAGACCAGTGTCCCTGACATCTATGCCTGCATGACGTATGACCTACTGAACTCCTACCAGACCTCATGGATCAGCTGGAGCAGCAGTTGGACACACCGAGGAACATGCAGGAGGCAGAGAGGGTTATAGACAGTAGTTTCAGGGGTAGAAACAAAGAACCGAAGATAGACACAAAAAGGTGGAGTAACTCAGCGGGACAGGCAGCATCTCTGGAGAGAAGGAATGGGTGACGTTTCGTGTTGACGCTGACGTCTAAAGAAGGGTCTCGACCCGAAATGTCACCCATTCCTTCTCTCCAGAGATGCTGCCTGTCCCGCGGAGTTACTCCAGCTTTTTGTGTCTATCTTCGGTTTAAACCAGCATCTGCAGTTCCTTCCTCAAAATAAAGGTTTACACCAAAGGTGGATAGAAATGCTGAAGTAACGCAGCGGGTCAGACAGCATCTCTGGAGGATAAGGATAAGGTGATGTTTCGGGTTGGGACCCTTCTTCAGACTGAAAGTATGGGGTGGGGAGGGAGGGGGGTTGGGGGTGGGGGGGGGGGGGGGGGGGGGGGGGGGGGGGAGAGCTGGAGGTGAAAAAGACCACGGATCTTTTCGAATAGGTGAAGGGATTAGAAGTGTCAAGCCAGTTGATATCTCACCAGCAGTTGGAGATAAAATGGTCTACAGAGGGTAGATGGCCATCAAGGGGAGTCCAAGAGGAGAAGGATGGCCATATCAAAGGTTTGACCAATAGAGATGGGTGATCATTGGGAGAGCAGGCCGATGGTGGAGGGGTCTCCCATGGCTGCCTACTTCTCAAATAAGCATGCTATATCGGACATGTTTGGGAGGGGGGAGGGTGGGTGATATCCTCTTAGAGACAAATAGCAGCAACTTCAACAACAGCAGCTGAACTTGGGACCTGGATCAGTGCATGGGACTAAGATGTAGGAGCCATTACAGAGGCTTGGGCGTGAGATAGACAGGAATGGCAGCTCAACGTTCTGCCTTCACCCCCTCCCCTCCACCCTAGTCATTTTACCAGTCCCGCAGTTCTCCACATTGTTTCCCTTGAGATCGCACCCTCCCCAGCCAACAATGGACCTACCAGGTACCGCCCTGCCTGAGGTCCTTTGTTGCTGGCCCTGATTGGTCCTGGTCTTTTCTCGAGTTTTCTCGAATGACAAATTACAAGATTATCTAACCAGAGTAATCTGGGAGCTGCTGTGGTGGCTTTTGTCCATATCAGGCATGTGGGATTCATCTAAAGCCTGGCTGATCAGAGTTCAGGATATGCTTCATCCTGTAAAGAGAGAGGATAAGGAGGGAAAGGTGGGCAAGGTCAGAAAAGGTCAGGAAATCCTCGATGACAGAAGAGGTTGCAGCTTTGGACAAAAACAAAATGGAAGCATATTCAAGCTTTAGGAAAATGAAAGCAGACCGGGACTTTGAGGAATATAAAGAAAGCAGGAAAGAACTCAAGAAAGGAATTGAGGGCCAGAAGGCCATTGGCAAGTGGGCTTAAAGTGAATCCCCAGGCATGTTATACAATTTTTAAATGTAATTACTGATACATGAGTCTATCTCGAGTTAAGCTAATGCAATCGACATCTGAAATGTAACCATTTAATGCAAAGTTTTGAAGCTTACCAATTTAACCTGCATGTCCTTAAAAACAGGTAATTATAGAATTGGAATAGAGAAAATGCTCATTTGTGAAACTTCTGGTAATATACCAGGATGCTTCAAATCACTTTTCAGCTGATGGATTGCAGTCACTGGTGCAATGCAGGTAGTGTTGAAAAAAGTGCCCAGACCAATTCCACAAATGGCAATGTGATAAATGAGTGAATTTATGCTAACTGTATTAAACGAGGAATAAATATTAGTCTGCGCTCTGCAAAAAAAAAAAAAAAAAAAAAAATCACTGCTGCTCCTCAAATAGTTTAATGTAATCACTGGTAGACCCAAAATGCTGGAGTAACTCAGCGGGTGAGGCAGCATCTCAGGAGAGACACATTTTGTCGACCACTGCAAAATCTGCTCAAGGTAGTCTGATTTGAAGTTCTCCTCCTCTCTCCGACGAGAGTTATCTTTGTCCCACCCCCTCCCCTAACATTAATCTGAAGAAGGGTCTCGACCCGAAACATCGCCCATTCCTCCTCTCCAGAGATGCTGCCTCACCCGCTGAGCTACTCCAGCATTTGGTGTCTACCTTCAATTCAAACCAGCACCTGCAGTTTTTCTTACACTTAATGTAATCACTGACGGTTGACTTGAGAACAAGACCTAAGTTTAAAGCCTTAGTCAGAAGATGGCGCCTTTGATAAGGCAACGTTTTCTCAGCTTTGCACTTATATAACCATATAACAATTACAGAGGCTCTCGGCCCTACAAGTCCGAGCCGAACAACTTGAAGATGAGTTTGGATTTTGTGCTTGAGAATATACAGTGCTTAAAAACTACAATCTCTGGAAAGAAGAAAGTGCTGAACCAAAGCCAACAGTAGCAAATTGGGCATAGACTGGAACCAATTAAACCCCTGTAACGGCGCCTACTAGCGCACGCAGATATCGAACCCGGCATACGGAAGTCGCGGTCACGTGACTTGGGAGGAGCTGTTTTTTCTGCGCGTTTTTCCCTTGCGCGTGTTAGTTCAGCGCTGACCACCGTTGTGGGTAGACGTGTATGATAAGCCTGTATGCTGCAACTTGAACTTTCGAATAAAGATCTGTTGAAAACTCCAGTAGTCGTTTCTCAGACCACTAAACCCCATTGGAGGGGTTGATGTACTTAAACCCTAAAGAAAAACATCACTACCAGTCTGTATGTGTCTTACTTGTGCAAATTAAATGTTGAAATCTAATCCTATTCAAAATGAGTCATCTTGTTCTCTTCCAGAGTTGCTGCCTGATCATCTGAGTTATTCCAGCACTTTGTGGCCTTTTATTGTAAAACTAGCATCTGCAGTTCCTTGGTCTACCTCTAGACTTTGTTTATTCAAAATCTTTCTAAGGTGACAACATTATCTCCAGACACACTCGATGATTAGATAATTCCACTGTCAACTCTGTGAGGTGGAGCTGGAGCAAACAATATATATATTGACTCCAAGGGCAATTTTAGCAAAATGAGTCTGTTTTAATTGGGAGAAGTGTGGAGAAATAAGTCCTTCTCCAATTTAACTTTCCCCCCACTCTTTACATGATAGATCTTCTAAAGAAATTGGCTTTATTTGTTATGCATACCAGCAGGCACCGTGTCCTGTCTCCGAATTATTGACTGAGTCATAAATTGTCAATAAAGACTGCTTCTCGATTCATTTTCACAATGTGGTTGATTGATTGATTCAAAGATATAGAATGGACACAGTGGGTAGAGTAGATAGTCCACGTCTTTGAAGCATACAGTGAAGACGCATTAATTGCTGCCTGGTAGATCATGAACCTTAGGTCAAGCAGTGGAGTTGAAACCCTCTTTTCGCTCGGCCAGGCTGAAGCTGTGCTAGCACATTGAAAGAAGCATTGAATTTTGCCCATTGCTGTTTACTTTCACCCTGACGTGACTTCCAAAATGTGAAAAGCCGCCAACATTCCCCAGGATTTCATTCTAGATTGGTTGATAGATTGATAGAAAGATACAGCATGGACACAGACCCTTCAGTGCACCGAGTCCATGCCGACCATCGATCACCCTTTCACACCAGTTATATGTAATTACTACACACCCTACACACTAGGGGCAATTTACACAGCTATACTGTACTTTTCTATGCTCTTAGGCCAATAAATCTGCACACTTGCACGTCTTTAGGATGTGGGAAGAAAGTGGAGCACTGAAAGGAAACCCATGTGGTCACATGCAAACTCCACACAGACAGCAACCGAGGTCAGGATCGAACTTGGATCTCTGACGCCCTACCAACTGCGTCGCTGTGCCCGCCCCTGATCTCAATTGCCAGCGTTGGATGGCAGAGGTAGATAGAAGAATGCTATCTTCCGAATATAGACACAAAATGCTGGAGTAACTCAGCGGGTCAGGCAGCATGTCTGGAGAAAAGGAACGGATGATGTTTTGGGTTGAGACCCTTCTTCAGACTGAGAGTCAGGGGAGAGGGACACTAGAGGCACGAATAGGTACAAAGAAGGAAAGGTATGAAAAGAACAAATCAAGGATGATCAAGGAAAGGTGGAGCCCACAATGGCCCATTGTTGGCTGTGGAAGAGATGATAACGAGAGGTATACCTTCTGAATGTTTAGTGTGAGGAACATCTGCTACACATTCAATGGAGGGTGCTGACTTCATTCACTCAGGCTCGGTGGTTAATGTTTCTGTGCAGTTGCTGGCACCAGCTCCACAGTGGGAGTAGAATTTCCTTAATGTGATTACTCATTATTGCAATTTTCTCTGTCCTCGATGTGAAGTTTCAATGTTTATTTGGCAAAAGCAATTATGTACACAGCAGCAGAACCTCTAGCTAAATGTATTATTCAACATCATGTCTGCATCAGTATAAATAAGTGGAGAAATAAATGATGGAAATTAATACTTTCAGATATTCTGGATGGAGAAAACGTTTGTGGAGTTTTTTTGAAAAATCGTCTATTGATCCACACCTCCATGTAAAATGTAATTGAATTGGAAATTATTGAAATTGTAATTAAAACAGTAAATTGGGGGAATGATTCCCTTTGGTCAAGCAATCATGGATCACGGGGCATACATTTAAAAATTGACAGAATGCAAATGATTATTTTATTTTGCTGAGAGAATTAATAGGCCATGGATTGTGTTACCAGAAATGCCGGGGGAATGGGAATTTGTAATAATGTAAAAACTGACATAGATAAGCATTTGACACAGTGAAAATGAGAACTGAAAGTGGATGAAATTGGTGGCTCTTTGACAGAACCAGCTGGTGGCATTAAAGACAAAACCCTTTCTATCTGCAATATGGAATGTTATTTTTTTATCACTCGACATTGTAGACATGGTAGACAATAAATAATGTTTTATGAGATGATAATTTTCTGAGTCAGGAAAAAAGTGCTCAATGAAGCCACATAGATTTGCTCCGACAGTGCTTCAGAAGAGCTTTGCCCTTTGCCAAAGCAAAGAGCAATAAAGGATCCAAACTTTCCTTCGTCAATCTTCCAAAGTTGTTGGTCCTTCCATGTTGATGGAAGCAATCAATAGATGCACAGGGGACGAGGGGGAAATCAGAATGAGTGAGGTCAACCAAGGCGAGCATTGATGAAGATCTTAATCAAGATCATCTAACTTCATGACTCAATGACAAAGGCCATTTAGATTAGTTTAGTGATACAGCATGAAAACAGGTCCTCCAGCCCAGCCCCGGCCAGCGATCACCCCATACACTAGTTCCATCCTACACACTAGGGACAATTTAACAGGAGCCAATTAACCTACAAATCTGCTCATCTTTGGAGTGGGAGAGGGAACCAGAGCACCCGGAGAAAACCCAACGCGGTCACAGGGAGAACGTACAGACAGCACCCGATTGAGCCCGGATCTCTGGCGTGTAAGGCAGCAACTCTACTGCTGTGCCACTGTGTAGCCTTGGTCCTGGTCACAGAAGCTTTGGTGCAAAATGAATCGTAACCTCACATTGCTGGTGATGAAATAGATTTACCTGCTGTGCTCATGATAGTTGTTGATCCTACACTCCAAAAAAGTTTACAGCACCTTTAACATTTAATGGAGACTTTGTCTCTGAAACATATGTGCTGTAATACCTAGAACTTTATTCTGCACTGTATCTGCCACCTTCACTCTACCTATTGTACCTAGGTTTGGCTTGATTGTATTTATGTATAGTATCATCTGATAGATTGGATAGGATGCAAGGCAATGCTTTTCACTGTACCTTCACATACAGTATGTGACAATAATAAACCTAATAATCATCGCTACCAACTGCACCTTCAAGAGTTAAATATTTTGAATGGAAAACTTCCTAGGAGATCTGCTGCTGTCTGGATGAGATAGCCCCCACATCCTCTTGATTGAATGTCCAAACATTTTTGCCCATGATGAAGAGGCCACTCTTTCTGCCAACGTGTCTCCAAAAGGAGAAATGTTTGCTGGGTCATTGGGAATGCTCCACAATATTCTTACAGTGGAATCTTTTGCATTCATTTCCTCACACAATATGTCATTGTTATAAATGACGTTTGCTGAAATAGTCTTTGATAATCTTCGATGACAGGTCCTGCTTTTGAATCTGATATTACATTAGAAACAATTCCGCACACAACCTACTCAGAGAAACTAAGAGGAATCTGCAAAAAAAACATCAATACGCAATTGACCGATCCTTCAAACTGTACACAAATCGATCTATGATCATGATTTATTCCGCATGATATATGATGATAAATGCATGATTTATTTTGTTTGAATTCATTGTAGAAGACGAGAAAGCACAATGGTACAGAATAAAACTTAGGTGCTTTTTGAATTCGTCGATATAATCAGTGAAAGAACTGCAATGGCCACTTTCAGCACCATGAACAGTTCCAATGCTGGTACAAAGTGAGAATCCAATGTTTGAAAGATGCATTATTCCAGCTCCTTTCTGAATAACAACTTTATTCCACCGCTGAAGTACATGTAAAGTGTACTGATAGTTGCAACATAAGAAATATGTCAACAATTTGCACACACCTGACTGACTCAAACAGTAGTTTATATTACTGTGAGCGACAGCAATAAATATTGGCCGAGGCACTGGGAATATTCTGATAGCTCTCTATGAACAAGTGCGAAGGACTTTTTACACCTACAGCTTCAGAAAAAAGAAGGGACTTCCAAAGGTCTAGTGTTACCTCAGTCTTAGCTTAACATATTTGCCTCATTTATTCAACGTGAGACATGAACCTACAACCATTGACTCATGCACAAGTTCTCCAAAGAAGACACACATGACATTGAGTTTATATATATATATATTATTTTTTTAATGTATTCATGTATAAAATCAGCACTATTTACACATCCTTACATGACCTATGAAATATGTCGGGCAATCTCAGAGAGCTGGCAAGGGTCGTGTTTCAATTTACATGCAAGCCAGACTGAAGAAGGGTCTCGACCCAAAACGTCACCCATTCCTTCTCTCCAGAGATGCTGCCTGGCCAGCTGAGTTACTCCAGCATTTTGTGTCTATCCACTATTGTTTACCTTGTCCGTTCAGTGTAGCAATAAGCCCTCTAGTTGTACAGCACAGTCGATTGAAGCAGGGTTGATCCATTTCACCGTACAACAGAGCACACAGCAATCCCTCAGTTCTCTAAGGTAGGTACGGCCAACTTTAGTTCATCGAGTTTGTTCTCAATAGCTTGTACAATTGCCAACAGTTCGCTGGGAGGGGGGGGCAGAGTTGAAACCTTGTGGTTTCAGTCTCACCTAAAGTCCAGCTCGTTTCCCACGTTTCCTCACAGGATGGTTGCTCCTGACTGTTTTATGACTGTTTTATATGTTTTATTTGTCAACAGAGCTGGCTGTTTTTTGTTTAAATTTATCATAATTTGAATTTATTCTCCCATTCATTCCCAATTGCTGTGGTGGGATTTGAACTGGGGCCTACATCAATAATCCAAAGCCCTGGTTCACAGCACAGTAACTTTACCACTTTTTTTTAAATAATCTCCTCAAACTGTCTTTCTTGGCTTTCATTTGCTTGGAAGATCTTTATCATGTCCCTGAAAATTTGTAAGCCCTACAATTATATCCAGTGGATTGTAGTTTCTTGTTTAAGTGCCCATAGTGATTTGATTGTATTGTTAGGTTGGAGTGGAATAAACTGCATGCTGAAAAGATAATGTCATCCATTGAATGTCACTGTCAAAGAATGAAACACAGTTACATTGCAACTCTCAACGTTAAGAACTGCAAGGGTTTTATCCAGTATGGTCGCTTCTTCAGACACTGTCAATGTTGTTGTTCAGTCAGGAAGCATCTCCTTCAATGATACCTAAGCCTCTCATTAGCCTTTTGTTTCATTTGGATACAGCAGGGAAACAGGCCCTTCAGCCCACCCAGTCCATGCTGAGCATCAGTCATTGTCTTTGATTTAAACCAGCATCTACAGTTCCTTCCTATCCATTCACACTCGTTCTATGTTAACCCACCTTTGCACCCACGTCCGACCAAGCAGGGGCAATTGTCAGAGGCCAATTAGCCTACAAATCCGCACGTCTTTAGGATGTGGGAGGAAACCGGAGCACCCAGAGGAAACCCACATGGTCACTGGGGGAGAATAGGTAAACTGCAGACACTCACATTAACAGGCTGATTACTTTGCTGCTATCCCTGCAAATGGACTTTTTGTGTAAACACAGGCAGTACAATAGTTTTATGTACGCTGATATTGAGATGAAAAGGCGTATTTCCTACCCACCACCCTCCCCAGCAGTAAATAATCTACTATCTACTTTAACACCATGATAATATTCCACCTTTAAGTCTGTGTGGTAAACCGATTATCTTTTTGACTGCATAATCTCTCTTGTAATCCAGTGTAAACCAGTCACTGTGTGTGCAGCACAGCAGGACAATGGGAGCAGGCAGACTAGAACAAGTAGAATGTGGAGATGTGGGATAAAAACATAACGTGCAGGATGTACTTTGTGAGCCATCTCCATCATCAAAGACCCCTACCACCCATCGCATCACATTTTCTCCATCCTGCCATCCGGGAAGAGGCACAGGAGCATTAGCTGCAAAACCAGCAGGATGCTCCTCAGCTTCTTCCCGCAGGCTATAAGACCGATAAACGGACTTTGCCCCCTGCCAAAGTATCGCGCACTAACCACCAACCTGGACACACTGCAGCAGAGCCACTGTCGTGCCGCTGCCGATCGGAACGCCTGTTGATGTTTAGTAGAGAGTAGAGTGTTTAATTTGTTCATGATATATGTATTTTTATTTCTATTTATTTTTTACTGCATGCTGAATGGACACTGGTTGAGCAATGTTTTTTTTTGTTTCCTCTGGGTATGTGAGTACTCAGGAAAATGACAATAAAGATATACTATACTATACCATGCACACCACCCTTTGTGTGGAAAAGTTATCCTTCAGATTCCTATTAAATCTCCCCCCCCCCCACATCCTCCTGTACTCCAAGGAATAAAGTCCTAGTCTGTTCAACCTCTCCCTATAACCAAGGCCCCTGTGTACTGGCAACATCCTCGTAAATCTTCTCTGCACTCTTTCCAGCCTAAGAACATCTTTCCAATAACATGATGAACAAATACAATACTCTAAATGTGGCCTCACAAATGTCTTATACAATTGCAACATGACCTCCCAACTTCTACACTAAAAACACTGACTGATGGCCAAATTGCCGAAAGCCTTCTTGACAACCCTATCTACCAGTGATGCCACTTTCAAGGAACTGTAAACCTGCGCTCCTAGATACCCCTGCTCTACAACACTTCCCCAGAGCCCTATCATTCACTGTGTAGGTCCTGCCCGTGTTAAGCTGCCCAAAAAGCAACACCTTGCACTTCTCTGTATTAAATTCTATCAACCAATCCTCAGCCCACCTGCCCAACCGATCAAGATCCTGCTGCTATTTTTCACAACCATCTTCAATGGTATCTACAATACCACCCACTTAACCTTGCCCTATAGCTCAGGCCCTCAAGTCCTGGCAATATCTTTGTAAATCTTCTCTGGACTCATTCCAGCTTAACAACATCTTTGCCATAGCAGGGTAACCAAGACTGAACACAATACTCTAAATGTGGACTCATTAATGTCTTATACAACTATAACATAACATCCCAACTTCTACACTCAATATCCTAACTGATGAAGGCATCTAGAATGGGCTGAATTGATACCATAGAAGCTCACACCCTAGAAATCAATGTATTGAGTTTAGAAAGCTGGGCAAAGATAAATTAAGAGTGGTAGGGCTATCTAATGTGTATCAAGGAATTGCAGATGCTGGTTTACTCCAAATATAGACAGAAAATGCTTGAGTAACTCAGCAGGCCAGGTAACATCTCTGGATAGAAGGAATGGAGGACTTTTCGGGTCGAGACCCTTCATCAGATTGAGAGTCAGGGGAGACGCAGACATCAAGATATGGAAGGGTAAGGTGTGAAAACGAGAGATCAAAGGAGACAAAGTTCAAGGATATTGTAGAATAGATTGTTGTCAGCTGGGGGAAGGTGATGACAAGGCATACAAAGTAAAATTTATTCAGGAGGACAGTCAAACTAATTGGAGAACTGGGATGGGGGGGATAGAGAGAGAGGGGGGAAAGCAAGGGTGACTTCAAGCTAGAGGCCAATATCCATACCGCTGGGTTGTAGTTCTCCAAGCAAAATATGAGGTGATGTTCCTCCAATTTACGTTGGGCCTCACTCTGACAATGGAGGTGGCCCAGGACAGAAAGGTCAGTATGGGAATGGGATCGGGTGTATCAACCTGGAGATCATATAGATCTAGGTGGGCGGGAGATCATGTAGGTCTAGACTCTCAGTCTGTAGAAGTGACTCGACCCGAAATGTCACCCATTCCTTCTATCCAGAGATGTTGCCTGTCTCGCTGAGTTACTCCAGCATTTTGTGTCAATATATGGGGCTGTAGACAGTGCTGCATAAACAAAGGAAGATGCAATGACGCAAAGCTGAGTGCAGTTCTGTGAATTGCATATTGTCCAAATATCAGCTGTCTACTGAAGCTGAAATTAATTTAAATGCAAGAAGATGAGAACTTAATTCTATTTGCAAATTGTCCAATAAATATCGTTAAAATGAATAAACAGCAAAGAATGACAGAGGCAGTGATCAAATCTCAGATTACCAATGACATTCACAAATGTCCTGTTTCTCCCTTTCCTATTTTGAATTAGATTTCAGGTTTGACCCCTTGTTTCTGCTTCATCTGAAACTTCAATCATACTGGACAGCTTCAAAGGTCCATATCCAACATTGCTCAACAACAAAGAGGCTTCAGCAGCTTATGAATCACTTCACGTCCCTGAGAAGAAAGCAAATCAGGAATCTGAAATCACAAAGCCTTTAATAGTCCTGCAAAAATGGCAGAGGTCACAAGCAGGGTCCATCCCTTAACCCGGCAGAAGGTTCATCATCCAGAAACATTATACAATGTTTAAGATGTGCGGCTATTGGAATAAAACTAATTTTCTGGAAAATATCGAGCTATCTTAGGGATATCCCATATTATTTCTGTTAAAAATTGATATCCATTCATCAAGAAGCAATTCAATGAGTCCTGGTTTTCCAAAGTCCAGTAATGTTTTGGACAGATTGTTAACGAGATTTGAAACGAGCTGCCAGAGAAGGTAGTTGAGTCAGGCACTATAAGAACATTAAAGCACTTGGACAGGTACATGGATAGGAAAGGTTTAGAGGGATATGGGCCAAATACTTGCATGTGGGGCTAGCGTAGATGGGACACCTTGGTTGGCTTGGACAAGATGGGCCATAGGGCCAGTTTCTGTGCTGTACAACTATAAGAAACCTGATGGTAAATGAGCTGTTCATGCAGAGCTAAGTCATTCACATCAAGGTCTCACCGTTGAACTTGGAGTCATATGATCATCAGCTGAAGTGTTGTAATTAGTATCAGAGGTTCCGATCTGGATAAGATAGGGGTATGCATCAGCCAAGATGAGGTCCAAAGAGTGCCCACATCATTGAGAGAGTGGAAAGTGGTTGGGGGGGAGGGAAGGGAGAGGTGGGAAATAAATAACACTGAGTTTGGCAATAATGGCAGCCATGTTGGATTAGCTCCACATCATTCTGTCCAGGTTCTAAGAATGTTGCCAATGAGGATAAGGTCACCAGAATGGGGATGAGGATAAGGTCACCAGAGATAGGTCACCTGGTCCCCCGAGTCTGCTCCACATTCAGGTAAAATTCCAGCTTGAGCAGTTGCCAGACAATCTTGTAAAAAAACTGAAGGTTGCTTACGTTGTCCTGAGCAATATTTATTCCTCATTCCTCATCTCTAATAAGCTGGCTTTCTAGTTGTGCAGAGAAGCACCAGTGTAATTTTAAGTGGGAAGAATCAATGATTCAACCTGATGCAAATGACTTGGTATGTTTGTTGCACCAAAACCGCAGCTAACCCTGTTTCATTTATCATTGCTACTTTTTTGCACATCTTTCATTCTTTTGTTCAATATTTCTCCTAATCACCGTCTATACCTCTTGTTTCCCTTTCCCCTTACTCTCTGTCTGAAGAAGTGTCTTGACCCGTAACGTCACCCCTTCTTTCTCTCCAGAGATGCTGACTGTTCCGCTGAGTTACTCCAGCATTTTGTGTCTGTCTCTGGTTGAAACCAGCATCTCCAGTCCCTTCCTAGTGTGGAGTTTGCTTGTTCTCCCTGCGACCGTGTAGGGCTCCCCCTACATTCCCAAAGACGTGTGGGGTCGGTCACTGTAGATTGTTCCTGGTGTAGGTGGGTGGTAGAATCTGAGGGGTACGGGGGAAGGGGGATTTAATGAGAATACATCAAGAATAAAAAAGATGAGCTCATGGAACATTAGCATAAATGATGGTCGGCATGGACTCAGTGGGCGGAAGGCTGAGAATCTGAGTGATTCTTAACGGGCCTGTCCCATTTGGGCGCCATTTGGGCGTCACGCGGGTGGCGCGAGAATCCCAATATCCTGGGGCGCCGCACTGCCTACGCCACCACGCCTCACCACGTGCCATGCAAGTGTCATTGATGCGCACGTCATGCGTCATGAGTCGTAAATGATGTTGCGTAAATGACACGCAAATGTCGCCCAAGTGGGACAGGCCCTTTAGTCAGAGGGTGGTGAATCCGTAGAAGTCTTTGCCACAGAAGGCTGTGGAGGCCAAGTCAGTGGATATTTTTAAGGCAGAGATAGATCGATTCTTGATTAGTACGGGTGTCAGAGGTTATGGGGAGAAGGCAGGAGAATGGGATTAGGAGGGAGAGATAGATCAGCCACGATTGAATGGCAGAGTAGTCTTGATGGGCCGAATGGCCTAATTCTACTCCTATCACTTATGACCTTCTATGATGGAAACCAAATGCAAAGCTTGCACTCCATGCTTCCATTTGTCATATGAAGTCCAGCGGTCAGGCTCCTCACCAAGTAAATCCTTCTCTAATCTCAAATTGGATGTTGAGGCTTCATGAAGCCTGGGCCCCTTCATTTTTAATAGTCAATCTCAAACACATTTTTTACCTTCTAATTCTGGCTGAAAATGCCTAAATAATTTCTCTTTGGGCTGCTCAAAAATCTTGACGATGATTGGCAACAGTTTTGCAATCCTGTTCTCTACGATATGCTGTTTCGTACTTTTGGTCTTCACCATCTGTGAAAATATTTCTTATCCGTCAGATTGCTAAATCACAATTCATTCTCACAGTCTGCAGCTTAAACACCTCGGCATTTCATATTTTACACCATTAGTTTCAGCCTCCTCTCATCATTCCTTTCACCTCCTAGTTTGTGACCACAGAATAATCCGTGCTCAGAAAGCAAGCTGTCTGCCACGCAATTATATTGGTTGTGAATGCAGTCAGGGTTCAGAGATCATGAGAGGCTCCACATAAAATGCAAATCTTTCCTTTCCTTTTCTTCATTCATCGACTGACATCACCATTCAATGAAGTTCCTTCCAGTTACACTGAATGGAAATAAGCAAGAGGCCTCACATATATATTTTTAAACTCAACTCAATCGAATTGGTATAATTGCAGAAGATGTTTGACGTTATGGTGAGTAGTGGCAGAGAATGGGCCTTACAGCGCCAGAGACAGATAGATCAGCCCTGACTGAATGGGTGCTGTCTGTACGGAGTTTGCACGAATGGCCCTGTAACTCTACTCCTATCACTTATGACCTCCCATGATCCAAACCAAATGCAAAGCTTGCAGGTTAATGGCTTTGATAAAAATTGTATGAAGTCCCTAGAGTGGGTAGGATCCTCCAAAGTAAAGACTTCTCTAATGTCAAATTGGATGTTGAGGCTTCATGAAGCCTGGCCCCTGCTTCATTTTTAATAGTCAATCTCAAAACAATTTTTGTGTACATATTTGTGAATTACAAGGCTGAAAGATGTAGCCATAAGGACTCTTTGGGCTGCGATCAAAATCTTGACGATGATAGTCAAAGACAGTTTTGCAATCCTGGTCCCTACGATATGCCCATCGTACTTTTGGTCTTCACCATCTGTGAACCCATTTATCCATTGAGATTGCTAAATCACAATTCATTCTCACAGTCTGCAGCTTAAACACCTCGGCATTTTCCATATTTCACACCAGGGGTTTTTACAGCCTCCTCTCAATCATTCCTTTCACCTCCTTTAGTATGTGGGAGGAAAATCCGTGCATTCAGGGAAATCCACAGGTTCACACGCAAAATATTGGTTGTGACTCCACACCGGGGTTCAGAGACATGAGAGGCTCCACAAAAATGCAAAAGGAGCCTTATGCCTTTTCTTCATTTATCGACTGACATCACCATTCAATGAAGTTCCTTCCAGTTACACTGAATGGAAATAAGCAAGAGACCTCACATATAATACTTGGCCAACTCAACTCAATCAACTTGGTATAATTGCAGGAGATTTTGACGGCATGGTGGTGTATTGGCAGAGTTGCTGCCTTACAGTGCCAGAGACCCGGGTTAGATCCTGACTACGGGTGCTGTCTGTACGGAGTTTGCACGTTCTCCCTGTCACTTCATGGGTTTTCCAAGGGGGCTCTGGTTTCCTCCCACACTCCAAAGAAGTACAGGTTTGCAGGTTAATTGGCAGAATTATGCCATTCGGCCCACTGTGCCACACTCTGTGTCATCGAGTCAAGACAAGTCGAGTTTATAGTCATCTGCACCAGTACGATGAGGTACAGGTACAATGAAAGTCTTGCAGCAGCATCACAGGCACATGTACTTAGACAGCACAAGGCACTGAACAGCTTTGAGAGAGGAAATAATGAACTATGCAATCTAAGCCAAAAATACACCAAATAATTTTTTTTAAATCCCAGAGGTTATAAATCGGTGTTGTTTTCCTATTCCTGTGCTGTAGACAATAGACAATAGACAATAGGTGCAGGAGTAGGTCATTCGGCCCTTTGAGCCAGCACCGCCATTTAATATGATCATGGCTGATCATCCCCAATCAGTACCCCGTTCCTGCCTTCTCGCTATATCCCCTGACTCCACTATCTTTAAGAGCTCTATCTAACTCTCTCTTGAAAGCATCCAGAGAATTGGCCTCCCTTGCCTTCTGAGGCAGAGAATTCCACAGATTCGCAACTCTCTGGGTGAAAACGTTTTTCCTCATCTCCGTTCTAAATGGCCTACCCCTAATTCTTAAACTGTGGTCCCTGGTTCTGTATTCCCGCAACATGTTTCCTGCCTCTAGCGTGTCCGATCCCATAGCTAATCTTCAACAGTCGAAGGAGGTCGAAGGAGGTCGTCTACATAGTCGAAGGAGGTCTTCAACATGTCATTTTTTCAAACACTTCTAAACTCGCCAATTAGGTCGCCCAAGTGGGACAGCCCCTTAACTCTGCCACCTTATCAAGCAATGGATTCTACATTCAGCTGCGAGTGCATGATACAATAACATAAATCGTTATTTCACACCACTGCAATACTGGAACTCAGTTAACTTCATAGTTAATGAAAATCTACTTTCAAGACTGCAGTGTGTTTGAAGAGATTTACATCAATGCACACTGATTGTGGAACAAATTTGCATTCAATCAATATTTTTTCGGAAGTGTTGCTATTGACCCAAGAAAGCAAAATATTTACTTTTAATAGTTGATCGAGGGGAGCATACACCAATTAAGAAATCATTGGTAAATACATCACAGCTACTAAAATAGAACAGATGCCACAATCTTCACAACTGCTAGAGTAAGGTCCTTTCTGATACCTTGATCAAAAACACTATCTAGACCAGTGGTTCCCAACCTTTTTTTGGCCATGCCCCACCTAATCACCTCTAAAATCCTGATGCCCCCCCACCCCCCCCCCCCCCATGTGGTGATATATAATTCTTATCATTTAAAAAGTGAACTCCGTTTCAGCTGAAGAAGCTTAAAACGCCAATACCTTGGTTGTAATAACTACACAATAAAGACCTTTTTTACCCCAAAAAAATTATTTACTCAAAATAACATCTGAAACATAAACTACATGTGTTTACCTGATGGAAAATCCTAAAAAATAAAAATTGAAAATTTGGACCCAGACCTCAGTCGCGCTCAAATTGCCCCCCTGTGGGGCGTATGCCCCATGTTGGGAACCACTGATCTAGACCATCTGGCTAAGCAGAGATGTTGTGAACCAAGACATTGGCAGTGCTTAATATACTGAACATCTGCATCAGGAACAGAGTGCAAGCTTGAGACTTTGGGATGAGTTATCTGAATATTCTCTTTCACAATAATGTATTGATAAGGATGAACAATGTGCTGCCAATTTGATGCACCCATTTAATCAACACTTCATCCACTCTTGTCATCCAATGTACCCCAGCCCTTTTCTGAAAAGATGCACAACACTGGACTACTTTCCACGAGTGGATCAAAATGAGAGAGGAAGGAAGACAAGGGGTGTGGAGTACCTGCAATTGGAAAATTCAATATTCATACCATTGGGTTGCAGATGTCCCAGCTGGAACATGAGGTCCTGTTAACCTTGTTTGTGTTTGACCTCACCTTGGCAGTGGAGAATGCCGTGGATGGACAGGTCAGTGTGGGAATGGGAAGCGAGAAGTTGAAATGGTATGCAACCAGCAGCTTAAGATGGCTACTGCGCACAGAGTGTATGCATTGGGCGGGTGGCCAGTCTACTCTTGGTCTCGCCAATGTAGAGGAGGTCACGCCACGCGCACCATATTCAATAGACAAGGTTGTCGGAGATGCATGTGAAACTCTTGCCTGATGTGGAGTGGCTGTTCAGGTCCGTGGATGGAGGTATGGAAGGAGGTATTGGGACAGGTGTTGCACCTCCTATGGAGGCGGGGGTAAGTGCCAGATTCTGGGGTGAAACTTCATGCTAATTTGCAAAGAACACCATGGAGTTTATTTAATGCAGGCTTTAGATCAGATTATTTTTTTAAAGATCTGGGGCGGCACAATGGCACAGGGCCAGAGACCCGGGTTCGATCCTGACTACGGGTGCTGTCTGTATGGAGTTTGGACATTCTTCCTGTGGTGCATGGTTTTTCACCGGGTGCTCCAGTTTCCTCCCACGCTCCAAAGACGTGCAGGTTTGTGGATTCATCAGCTTTGGTAACATTGTAAATTGTCCCTCGTGTGTAGGATAGTGGTAGTGTAGGGAGTCGCTGGGCGGCACGGACCTGGTGGGCCGAAGGGCCTGTTTCTGCACTGTATCTCTAAACTAAACCAAACTAAACTTATCAACCACCCAGGCTTGATGGAATAGCTAATTGAAGTCTTGTTAATCCTTTTTGATATTTATCATGGGATCAAGGAAAGAGCGTTTATGTCGGTCGCGGCCTGTGTCCATTAATCTTTCCACCACCACACACGACAAGCACAAAACAGGCACCATTGTATGCAGATGCCGAGAAGTGTGTTCAGCTTTGGCCGAACATCTTCCAATCTTGTGTGTGAACTCGACAAGAAGAAGAATATTTATCATCAAAAAACCAGGAGTTGATGAGAATGCTCATCATCAGGGATCTGTTCAATCATCCCATTACCACCCTCCGATCCTTCCTTCACTCATCTAATGTTAACTAAAATCCATGCCATAGCTTGTGAATTACCATGATGGAGGTGGAAACAGAGAACCACAAATGGCTGAACAGAGTTTCATGTTTCAGCTGAGGGACGGTGCCTCTGACATTGTGGGACCTCTTCAGTACTGCACTGGAAGGTCTACCTCCATTACAATAGGATTACATTTCTATGGATGTCCTTCAGTGCTTGCAGCCAAAGAAGCACTGTTCATGTGTACTCGATGTAATAATGTGGGGTATTGCAGCCCCCAAAATATATGCACCAGGATCCTCCTAACAGCAATGAAATAGAGGACCTGAACAATCTTTCCTTCATCAATGATGGTTGTGCCAACAATGAGAGGCAGGAACTGACTGAACTCCCCATAAATGGTCCAGTGAAACCTCCGAATTTGAGAAGGCAGGAATGACCTTGGTTTAATAGCTAATCCAAAAATGGATGCCAGCAACAGGGTGGCACAGTGACGCAGCTGGGAGAGACGATGCCTCCCAGCACCAGAGACCAGGTTCAATCCTGACCACGGCTGCTGTCTGTGTGGTGTTGCCATGTTTTCCCTGCTTGTGACTGCTTGGGTCTTCTCCCACATTCCACAGTCACTTGTTGGGTTAATTGGCCTCTGTAAATTGCCCCTAGCGTGTAAGGTGTGGGTGCAAAAGTGAGATAACATAGAACTATAGTGAACGGGTGGTCGATGGTAGGCGTGGCCTGAAGGGCCTGTTTTCACGCTGAATCTAAAAAATAAAGAGTGCAGCACTGACTAGATAATGAAGGGTCCTGACACAAAATCCAGAGATGCTGCCTGATCCACTGAGTTACTCCACCACTTTGAGTCTATCTTTTTGATTTACAAAATAAGTCACCCATCAGACATAACAATAAGTCCAGAAAAATAAAGAAAAATTTGACCATACTCGGAAATTAGCATCTTGTTCCCTATTGATCTTCAATGGGCATTACAAAAAGCTGTGATCTTGTAATCAAAAGACCTGCTGAGATGCTTCCAAAGTATCGTCTCAATTTTTTTTAGATTTTTACAGCAGTGGAAGGAATTTAGCCCATTTAAAGGGTTTTCTAGCAAATGGTAGGTTTAATCTCACCTTCTTAATTACTGCGGGATTAAAAAGCCCAAAATGAACTACTCGAGATCAGGTAGGTTTAATGTAAAAATAAGGTACTGAATTGTTTGCGGTCCAGAGCTTGCGAGAACGAGAGCTTTTAAGTGAATATCTACTATCACCTGAAAAACTAAGAATAGCTTTCGGGGGGTCTTTGCGATGTAGATTTACTAGGGGGGGAACAGGGGTTTTAAAAACCCGGACACACACAAGGGGTGGGGCAGATGCTTGCAGGGGTAAGTACCTACTTTGAGTCTATCTTTCGATACAAACTAACACATCAGACAACATATCCAGAAAAATAAAGATTTGACATATCAGACCCGTCCACACATCTTGTCGGACCTGCTGAGTGCTTCCAGTATCGTCTCTTTTTTCAGATTTTCAGCAGTGAAGGTAAAAGGGTGCAAATGGTAGAATCTCACCTTCTTAATTTTGGTTAGTAGCAACTGGGAGATCAGGTAGGTTAAGACAGACTGAGCGGTCGGTGTTGGAGGAGGTGCAAGTGAACCTCTGCCTCACCTGAAAAGACTGTCGGGGTCTTTGGATGTAGTCGAGGGGGGAGGTAAAGGGACAAGTGCTGCGGTTGCAGGGGAAAGTACCTGGGGAGGGGGTGGTTTGGGAAAATGTTGGAGGAGTTGTGGATGCTGTCTCTGCGATGCCGGAAGGGGGATGGGGAAGGTGGTGGACGTGGGGGACTCTGTATGCCCGGATGGGGTGGAAGGTGAGAACATGGGGACTCTGTCCTTGTTGCAAATGGGGAGAGGGAGAGCAAGAGCGGAGCTGCGGGATATCAAGGAGACCCTAGTGAGAGCCTCATCTATAAAGGAGGAGGGGAACCCTCATTCCCTAAAGAATGACGACATCTCCGATGACCTGGTATGGAACTCCTCACCCTGGCCGCTGATGCGGCGTAGACGGAGGAATTGGGGAGTAGAAGGTAGAGTCTTTACAGGATGCAGGGTGGGAAGAAGTGTAGTCTGGATAGCTATGGGAGTCAGTGGGTTTGTAATCGATGTCAGTCAATACTCTGTCTCCTGTGATGGAGACGGTGAAATCTAGAAACTGGAAGGGAGATGTCGGAGATGGTCCAAGTGAATTTGAGTGTAAGATGGAAATCAGGTGTGAAGTTGATGAAGTCAGTAAGTTCTGCATGGGTGCAGGGATGAAGGCAATGAGTTCGGCTCAGTCTGGCTATTGCTTGTGGAATAGTGTGTACGAAAATACATTTGCTTCTGTTATAGTTTAACTGCAGTGAGTGCATTTCAAAGTGCAACTCATTGTACACGAACTGCTTTGAGATGCTTGTGATAAGGTTTAAGCACTTTCCTTCTTTGCCTCAACAATTGCTTTTATCCCAATGGGCTGATGGATCTACAAAAGGCCCCAGATTAGAAACTAACCGATACACAGTACATCTTTGCAAAGAGGATAAATACAGTGAACAGTGAAGATTTAAATTGCTGAGATGGGGGCTAATGGTGTGGGAGGGGAAAGATTATTTAAGGGTGAGTAGACAAAGCTTGATTGTAATCATGTTTAGTCTGTTCACTGACTGAATGGCACCCAACAAAAAGTATTTCACTGAATGTCGATACAAGTGAGAATATTAATAAACTCTGACTAGTTTAGGCATCATCCGTGGAACAAGAAATTGAGTTAACATTTTAGGTCGAAGAGATTTCAAAATAACAGTGAAAGAGAAAACATGGAAGCTTTCAGTAACAGTGTGGGGGGGGGGGGGGGGGGGGGGGGGGGGGGCTGGGTAGAATGAAAGGAACATCTATCAAGGCCTGGATGGAGTGGATGTGGAGTTGGATGTTTCCACTAGTGGGAGAGTCTAGGACCAGAGGCCATAGTCTCAGAATAAAAGGACACACCTCAAGGAAGATGAGGAATTTCTTTAGTCAGAGGGTGATGAGCCTGTGGAATTCATTGCCTCAGAAGGCTGTGGAGGCCAAGTCAAGGGATATTTTTAAGGCAGAGATTAAAAGATTATTGATTAATATGGTTCAGGGGTTATGGGGAGAAGGCAGTAGAATACGGCTGAGAGGGAAAGATAGATCAGCCATGATTGAACGATGGAGTAGACATGATGGGCTGAATGGCCTTATTCCGAACACTTATGAATTTATGAATCTCTGATGGAGTGAGACCAAATGACAAAAGATTACGCTTCAAGGTGTAAAAGGAATCTCTTAAATTCTTTTGAGCAAAGATTTTTGTGCTGTCAATTATTTGCACGTTGGACGAGCAGTCACATTCATGTGGTGGAAAGTTTATCAATGTTTTTGCAGGAGCCAGTTTGGACAGTTGCAACAATGATCCTTCAACAAACTGCACAATATAAAGAAACATTTTCAGTGATAAAAGTTGGGGTCTTTGGTGCTTTATAAAGATCCTGATCTTTGGAATTCACTCCCAAACCTCTTTCCTCCATTATTCTCCCGAGATTTTATCTCTGTAGTTTGTCTCCCAATGAACCTTGATGTCAAAAGGTGTAAAGCTCCGGAAAAATACATTGCGATGGTCAACTAGATTAAAGATATTGAAGATTGAGCAAAAGCATTAAGTTGTTCCTGCCTACGATCAAATAATGATTTTTTTATTTTCTTAACCAAGAAAAACCAGGTGGTGCATCGGGAGAGCTGTGGTAGACCCGGGTTCGATCCTGACTACTGGTGCTGTCTATGTGGAGTTTGCACGTTCTCCCTGTGACTGCATGGATTTCCTCTGGCTGCTCCGGTTTCCTCCCACATCCTTAAAGACGTGTAGGATTTTAGATTAATTGCCTTCCGTAAATTGCCCCATGTGTGTAGGATAGCGCTAATGTACAGGTGATCGTAGGCAGCATGTACTTTCTGGGCCAAAGGACCTGTTTCCACGTTGTATCTCTAAACTACGCTCAACTAAATTTAATTCCATTATGTTGGTTTACAGTATTATTGATTTTTTTTTGCACTGTACACAAGATAATAATCATCTGTGGATCATTTTGTACAACTAAAATCTTGACTGAGTACATCTTGGAAAGATTCACCCTTGCAGCTCACACTCAATCTTTATCCCAGACACACGGAATGACAATATTTCCTTTGGAGCAAGATGTTTATAGGTGGCACAGTACTTAAAGTTAATGGACTGGTAGTGTAATAAGTTCAAGACCCACCAAGACAGCTGTGGAAATTAAATTCCAAGTCACAAGTTTAAAAAAAATGAACGAGCAAAGTGTAATACTGACAAAAGTTCTTCAGGTGAGGAAATCTTCTTCCCATATCGAGTTGACTCACCAATCCTGTTGACTCTTACAGGCCATCAAGTGGCCTAAACCCCTCAATTAATGATCAATTCATGTTTATCATTGTAATAGCAGTTCAGGAATATTTTTTTTTGGGGGGAAGGGGTGGACTTTGGACCAGGGCTACATTGTCCTGGGACCACCTATTGTTGACACACCAATGATAATCAGGGCTTTCTGATACCAGGTTCACACCCACCCCCATCTCTCAGGCAAGAATACCCCCCACCAGTCATGGAAGAGTTCCTCCAGCAATTTGTATCTTTTTTTTCTGGTCAGCTAGCACGCCACGATCTCAAAATCACTTTAAACTTTAATCACTATTGGTGGTCAGATGGAATAAAACCAATTGCTGAGGATGAATAGAAATCGCAGGAATGCTTGCATGACAAGTCCAACCAACCACCTGCCACAACAGCTCAGCTCAATTCAGGTCAGTACTTGGATAGGAAAGCAACATGGTTACAACATGGTTAAACCTGAGTAAATGGGACTAGCTTAGATCGGCATCTTGGTTAGCATGGACAAATTGGGCCGAAGGGCCTGTTTCTATGCTGAATGACTCTGAGAGAGTCAGATCTTGCATTTACATAGTGCAATATATATTCCTTTCGGAAAGCACCAAATGATACGTAAATTGTTATTGGCATTGGTGGTGGTCTATTATTATCG
Organism: Leucoraja erinaceus; assembly: GCF_028641065.1. Taxonomy (NCBI): domain Eukaryota; kingdom Metazoa; phylum Chordata; class Chondrichthyes; order Rajiformes; family Rajidae; genus Leucoraja; species Leucoraja erinaceus. The sequence goes on along the minus strand of NC_073409.1, from coordinate 17,048,470 downwards.
TGTGTACCAAGATACAGTGAGAAGCTTTGATTGTGCACAATTCAGTCAAATTATACTGGAGTAAAATCAGCCACACACAATTTCAACAGGTAGTGCAAAGAGAAAAATATCAGATTGAGGAGTATCATGCCTGGGTAATATAGTTTTACAGTTACAAACAAAGTGCAGATCTTAAAAAGTGCAAGGTCCATGATGAGGTAGTTTGGAAGATCGGGATTATACTTATGAGAGGACCATTCAGTTGTCTGATAATAGTGGGGAAGAAGCTGCTCGTGAATCTGGTGGGTACTATCACTCAGATGAACCTTCATCTCTTTGAGAGAGGTAAGAAGAGGAAATGACCAGGGTGAAATTGGTCCTTGATGATGTTGGCTGCTTTCCTAAGGCAGTATGAAGTATAGATGAAGTCGATGGGAGGGAGACAAATTGTGTGATGGACTGGGCTGCATCCACTCCCTGCAAATTCTTGCAGTCAGATGTGTTGCCAAACTAAGATTGGTGTTCAGATTTTAATGTTAATATGGAAGCCCACCACAATTCCTGTTATATTGTTATCTATAACCTGAGCTGGAAAGACAAGTTAGACACAAAATGCTGGAGTAACTCAGCAGGATGGGTAGCATCTCTGGAATGAAGGAGTGGGTGAAGGAAAGCGAAATGGTGAGCTAATAACCATTATGTGGAGACTGGACTGCGTTTGGCCATCATAGTCCATCTGGGTACGGCCCGTGAAGAAACAGAACTTAGCTGAAACCAAGGCACCTACCTGGATGGCATGGATCCACACACACCAGGAGCGTCAGCCTTGGATGGAAGAGGGGACAAGGGTAAACAGGCCTCCTCACTATAAATAATTCCAGGCATAAGGGCATTCTGAATAAGGGCATTCAGCCAAGACCAGACACTGAGCTGAAACTGATAAACAACACTGCTCACTAGTGTCAGAGTGAAGTCAGCAGAGGCACATCCATGATCAACGGAAAATGAATCATGTGCCACTGGGCATACAACTCTCTGCACTGTAGACACCCAGAGGTCACACATGGTGCTCTGGGGGCTTTAGATCCCAATGTGCAAGCTATTTATACAGCACTTGCAAACTATTTTGAGACATCTTCTTTGTTATTTTGCTCCACCATCAACAGCAGATATTCATCTCCCAATGTGCCAAGAATTCCCCCACACATTCTCTCTGCTTTCCATTTTCTTTCTCACACAGAAGAGGTCCATTTGAACCATCGAGTCTGTGTTGGGTCACGGAACAATTCAATAAAGTCATCTCACAAACCCTTCCCTCCCTCCCTGTCACCTCCCAGTTCTACTGCCCACCTACCTACACATCAGGGGCAATCTACAAGTGATTATTTAACCTACCAACCCGTGCAATGAAGCTGGAACACCTGGGAGGTCACAGAGGGAACGTGCAAACTCCACATGGACAACAAAGGGAGTCAGAATTGAACCTGGATCACTGACGTTGTGAGACAGCAGCGCTACTAACTGCTCCACTCAGTCACTCTGCATCTCTTCCTTTAAGTTGCTCCTTAATACCAACTTTCCTAACCACTTCTTTGTTCCTCTCTTTGCAAATATCTCCTTTATGTGGTTTAATGTCAAATAACATTAAATAATAATGTCAAATAAGTGTTCAATAACATTTCTCTGAAGCACCCCAGGGATATGTTATTATGTGAAGAATACTTGATACATTCAAGTTTAATTTAAAACCGGAAGATTTGCTCTTATGTAGAATTATTCTTCAAATCCCAAAGCACTTTATACCAATGACATTTTTTTTCCGAAATGCAGTCACTATTGCAACATAGGAGACAAGGCAACTTATTTGGCCAGAGCAATATTCATCATGACAAGATTATCTGGGGTTTTTTTTAGGAACTCATTAAGAGATATGTTATGACCATAAATCTGTTACTCTTCCTCAAACGACTAGTACTGAATAGTACTGAAGGGCCTGGATAGAGTGGATGTTTCTACTAATGGGAGGAGAGTCTAGGACCAGAGGTCATAGTCTCAGAATGAAAGAACGCTCCTTCGGACAGGAGATGAGGAGCAATTTCTTTAGTCAGAGGGTGGTGAATCTGTGGAATGCATTGCCACAGAAGGGTGTGGAGGCCAAGTCAATGGATATTCTTAAGGCAGAGAATGATAGATTATTGATTAGTATGGGTGCCAGAAGTTATGGGGAGAAGGCAGGAGAATGGGGTTAGGAGGGAGAGATAGATCAGCCATGATTGAATTCCGTAGTAGGCTTGATGGACTTACGAACTTATGAACATAAAAGAGTGCCTTAGGCCCACCTGAGAGAGAGTTACCCTGGGCCTCAATGTATCACCTCATCCAAAAGATGATTGAGTTCTTCTGTAACTACATATTGATATTAGCCAGGGCTTTTGCATTCAGGTCATTGGACTGGGACTACCTTCTGAGCTGAAGTACATGCATCTACTAATATCACATTGCAATCTTTCGTCTATGAATGGAGACATACATTTACAACATACTGATCCATGCTATTGAAGGTCACAAGTATTCATGTTACATTAAAAGTTGAAGTGTTGAGCATGGTTCTGGGCAGCCTGTTACAGGAAGGGCTCTCAAACCAAGGGCAGGACAGTATGAAAGTTCATGGGCAAATGTACCTGAGATAATCCATTGCTTTGAGGAAGAAAGGCGTGGGTTGTTTTGATGGTAGTTAGCGATCTTTCTGATAACTATAGATCAGAGGTGGTTCAAAGGTTCGGAAAGGTTTTAAAGAGCAAACATGCATCTCATATTTCCCAAATGGATATAGTGTAAGAGGATTTTGATGGGATTCTTCCTCATTATTTATAGAAGATAAATGATGAAATGATGCATGCTATGAAGTAATTTTTGATTGAAAGATGCAGCGTGGAAAAAGGCCCTTCGGCCCAACAACTCTACGGCAACCCGTCGATCACCCGTTCGCACTAGTTATATAGTATTCCATTTTCGCATCATCTCCCTGCACACTAGGGGCAATTTACAGAGACCAATTTACAGAGGCCAAACCCGTATGTCTTTGGGATGTGGGAGGAGACCAGAGCACCTGGAGGCAATCCACATGGTCACTTGAAGAACATGCAATCTCCACACAGACAGCATCTAAGGTCAGGATCTAACCTGAGTCTCTGGCGCTGTGAGGCAGCAGCTAAACCAGCTGTGTCACCTTGCGACTATCTATTTGATAAGATAGATGGAAAATTATTTCTACTTGTGGAGGGTGATGTTTAGGATATGGGTTTAGTGTAGCAACTGAGATAAAACAATCAGACATGATCTCATTGAACAGGCAGCAAGCAGGAAGGTCCAAGGAACCAACTCCCAAGCCCATTAATTGTCTTATGTTTCCAGGAGAAAGGACATAACAGAATTAAAATGTGGTCCAAATAGGATTAACGTCACAAAGAAGTACTTCTTCACACAGAGGCAGTTCAATCCAGGAACCCACTCCTTCCCCACCCCAAATAAAAATGCCAGTCATATCAGGGGGTCCATCATGTCCATTGAATCAATTGAAAAGCAAAGATCTGCAGATGCTGGATATCTGAAATAAAAAGCAAAAAGTGCAAGAATGCTCAGCAGCAGATCCAACAGCATCCGTGGAGAGAGAACCAGGGATAATGTTTCACTCTATCAGAATTATTTATCAAACTCGTCATCAAAGTTGTCCGCCTCATATTTTCTTTTTATGATGAAAAGAATGAAGTGTATCGATCCATGGAATGATTTATAACATGGCTTCTGATGTAGAGACTGGAAGATCAGTCTGAAGAAGGGTTTCGGCCTGAAACGTCGCCTATTTCCTTCGCTCCATAGATGCTGCTGCACCCGCTGAGTTTCTCCAGCATTTTTGTGTACCTTCGATCTTCCAGCATCTGCAGTTCCTTCTTGAACACAAGATTTATTATGATCTGTCTGGATAAGACTTTGAAAAAGTAAATAGAAAAAGGTGGTGACAGTAGACAATTTATATCTGTACATTATGCAGAGGAAAGATGTTCCTCTCTGTAGTATTAAATGGGTTATCCCTTATCCTGAGGTGAAGGGTTTAAGTTCCAGATTTCCCCATCAAGAAAACACCCCCATTGGTAACTAATCCGCTGGGTCACCAAGACCGCAAGAAATTGCAGAGAATTGTGGACACAGCCCAGACCATCGCCCAAACCAACCTCCCTTCCATTGACTCCATCTACACTTCACACTGCCTCGACAAGGCCACCATCATAATCAGCGATGAGTCCATTCTCCCATCTCCCGTCGGACAAGAGGTACAGAAGCGTGAAAACGTACATATCTAGATTTTGTTTAGAGATTCGGAGACAGTTTCTTCCCAACTGTTATGAGGCAACTGAACCATCCCACCAACAACTAGAGAGTGGGCCTGAGCTACTATCTACCTCGATGGAGACCCTTGGACTAATTTTAATCGGATTTTACGGGACTTTATCTTGTGCTAAATGTTATTGCCTTTATCATGTATCTGTACACAGTGGATGACTCGATTGTACTCATATACAGTCTTTCCGTTGACTGGTTAGCATGCAACAAAAGCTTTTCACTATACCCGTTTCACTGTACAGGTGACAATAAACTAAACTAAACTTAACTTAGACACTGCAGATGCTGGAATCTAAAAGGCCTCTCCTACTGTACAAGGTAATTCAAGAGTTCTCCCGAGTTTTCCCCTGATTCGAACTCGGAGAATGTCCGTAGTGGGTCCATAGGAGTTTGTGGATGTCTCGTAGCGGCTGGTATTAGTAAAAAGTAACACATTTTTTCATCACAAGTATTTTTTTACTCGTGGACATTTTTCACAGTGTTGAAAAAACGTCACGAGTTTGCCGGATTTTCCGAGTACCTCACGTTAGCATTACGAGCCGCTACGAGACATCCACGAACTCCGACAGACCCGCTACGGACATTCTCCGAGTTCGAATCAGGGTAAAACTCGGGAGAACTCTTGAATTACCTCGTACAGTAGGACAGGCCCTTAAGGAGGTCAGGCTGGAACATCATCGATACCAGCATTCACAGATGCTGCCAGACCCACTGAGTTCCTCCTGCAGTCTATTTTTTGCTCCTCTGAATCATATTTGTTTCCAATTAACTTTTTAACTGTTAATGTTTCTGTAGCTGATCACGTGTATCAAATACAGCTGTTAAGTTCTGCTTCTATCCATTTTGTTTTGAGTCACAAAATCGACCTTTAAATTCTCAAACCAATAGATAATCATGTTGCGAGCAGAGCAATTGTCTACATTTTTTTTTACCAGAGGCAATTGAACACTTCCTGGAGAGTGAAGTTGTCAAATATTTGCTTCCTATCATGCTGTTTTATCATGCCAAGTTTCTGAGAGTAACCAAGATAACAACATCCTACTGGAACTGAAGTTTTATGTTTCAATTCCAGCAGAGTAAAGACCTCAACCGAGAGCAATATAACAAGCCCTTTACTATTTTGGTCTAACTGTTCACTTAGAAGCCTGTGGCTTACAAACAATTGTAGCCACAAGGAAATAGTCAAAAAGACTAGAAGATTGAAGAGTATTGGTCTCTGGTATCATAAGTTCTTGGAGTAGAATTAGGCCATTCGGCCCATCAAGTCTACTCCGCCATTCAATCATAGCTGATCTATCTTTCCCTCTCAACCCCATTCTTCTGCCTTGGCCCCATAGCCCCTGACACAATTTGGTACATGTATGATTTATTACACAGTGATTAAGGTGGAGACTGGAAGATCTACGATGATCAGTCGTTAGGAACTCAGCAGGTCGGGCAGCATCTGTGGAGGGAAAATGGAAAGACAATACTTTGGCTTAGGATTCGGCTTCAGACTGAAGAATTTAGTCCATGATGTCTGGCTGGGATTTTACAAAGGCCAACGATTTTCCTCTGCATGTGCCTTCATATCAAGATGGCTTTCTCTGCTGATTTCTTGCCCCAGAGGATACTTGGCAACCATTAACCAGTCAGCTCCATACTGGTGCCAATGGTGTGGTATGGGTTGTGCTTGAGGATTTAATTCCATGCGACAATTACTAATGAAAGCAACTTTAATCAATGAAAGATCAAAAGGTCATCGTCACCGAACAGCGATTAGCTAGTCCGATTTTGCTGTGTTCACTCCTTCTGAATATCCTGCTTCTTCTAAAATGCTCTTGGTGTGCATTTATTTACCATGGCTGGCCAAGGGCTCCATCAACCTCACCAGTCCTGTGCGCTGCCCAGCTGTGCTGGATCACAACAGCAATGGATGAACAGGCAAGTCTCAAATGACACCCGCTGTATAAATCCACCCCCATTCAAATCCAGGGGGGAATTGGACACATTAGTGGGATGCTGAGAACAAAGAGGAGGGAAGCCACCGAGAACATAGAGATGCCAACAATTTGTTGTATGAAACAGATTATCCTTCATCCTGAGGTCAAGGGTTTAAGTTCCAGATTTCCCCATCAAGAAAACACCCTCATGGTGACTATCCCACTGGGTCACCTTAGAATCACGGAGATTCAAGCAGATTCTACAGGTGTGCCGTGGAAAGCATTTTATCGGGATGCATCGCAGCATGGTTTGGGAACAGCTCCACCCAAGACCGCAAGAAAGTGCAGAGAATTGTGGACGCAGCCCAGACCATCAGCCAAACCAAACTCCCTTCCATTGACTCCATCTACACTTCAGGCTGCCTCGGCAAGGCCGCCAGCATAATCAAGGATGAGTCACACCCGGCCACTTCCTCTTCTCCCCTCTCCCATCAGACAAGAGGTACAGAAGCGCGAAAAGGCACACCTGCAGATTCAGGGACAGTTCCTTCAGCAAGTCTGAGGAAGGGTCTCGACCCGAAACGCCACCCTTCTTGGTTTCTTGGTACATGTATGATTTCTTGGTTTCTTGGTACCCATTCCGTCTCTCCAGAGATGCTGTCTGTCCTGCTGAGTTACTCCAGCATTTTGCGTCTATCTTCGCCAGCATGACTCCGCTAATAAAATACTTTTGTAACGTTGTCGGTGCAAGAAATGTGGTGACTCTTTGTGTCCTTTGTGCATCATATGCAAAAACGAAGAATTTCATCGTCCCGATGTACGTACACGTGGCAATACAATATCATTGGATCATTGATCGGATCTCCACTTTGGTTCAGTTTTGCAGCTTTTCTGACCTTGGTGAGGCCACCACTGGAGGAGTGTGTGCAGTTCCGGACGTCCCATTACAGGAAGGATGGTGAAGCATTGGAGAGAGTGCAGCAGAGGTTCACCAGAATGCTGCCCAGATTACAGGGTATTAATGGTAAAGAGAGGTTGCACAAATTAGGATTATTCTCTCCAGGGCATCAGAGGCTGAGGGGGGGGGACACATGATGCATGAATATAAAATGATATCCCTGCAAGAGGCATAGACAGGGTAGACAGGCAGAACTGTTTTCCCCAGAGTGGAAGTGTCAATGACAGGAGGGCACTTCCTTGAGGCGAGAGGGACAAATTTTAAAGGATTTGTGCAGAGCCAGAATTCCTTCTACAGAATGGCAGGGGCTTGGAATGTATTTCCACAGGAGGTGATGGAGGCAGTTAGGATAGTGGGATTCAAGATGCTTTTAGATATGTAGGGAATGGAAGGATCATGTGCAGGCAGATGAGATTAGTTTAACTTGGCATTGAGTTCTGCACGGACATTGTGGGCCCTGTCCCTGTGTTGTATGGTTTAGTTTAGTTAAGTTTAGTTTCGTTTAGAGATGCAGCGCAGAAACAGGCCCTTCGGCCCACCGGGTCTGCACCGACCAGCGATCCCCGCACATTAGCACCATCACCTACACCCACTAGGGACAATTTTTACATTTACCAAGCCTACAAACCTGTACGTCTTTGGAGAGTGGGAGGAAACCGAAGATCTCGGAGTAAACCCACGCAGGTCATGAGGAGAGTGTACAAACTCTGGACAGGCAGCACCCGTAGTCGGGATCGAACCCGGGTCTCTGGCGCGGCATTCGCTGTAAGGCAGCAACTCTACCCCTGCGCCAGCGTGGCCACCCTGTGAAGATTGCACTCTTAGTGATGTCCACTGTTTGACATTTGGACACCAATATCGAGTACACTGGGGCCCAATGTAACCCAAGAAGATAACAATAGAAGAACATGACTCAGCTGACGGCTCATCTTCCCCCACCTGCCCGATTCCCACAATCCTCGATTCCCCTGCAGTCTAAAAATCTATTCCTGTCTGTCTTGATTATAATTAACAACTCATTATTCAGAGCTGTCTGTGATAATATAAGTGCCAATGATGCACAATTCTTTTCGCAAAGTTACTTATTTATTCATTGTAACCTTGAAAGAGGCCATTCATCCCATTAGATCAATGACGGCTCCCAGCAGATGATCCCCCCCCTCCACCCCCCTCACCCACCAAGCCATTGTCATTCTTACTTTACTTTAGACTTATGAGACACAGAACGGAAACAGGCCCTTCGGCCCACTGAGTCCATGCCGACCAGCGATCACCCCATACACTAGCACTATCCTACATGCCACTAACACTACTAGCTCTGCATTGTCCTTATTCTGCCATATTTATACTCAACTACACGGACACATTCTGATCACGTTGGTATCAAACGCACTGAATTCAAGTGTCACCAAGAAGATAACATAGAAACATAGAAAATAGGTGCAGGAGTAGGCCCTCCGGCCCTTCGAGCCAGCACCGCCATTCAATATGATCATGGCTGATCATCCAGAATCAGAACCCCATTCCAGCTTTTTCCCCATATCCCTTGATTCCCATAGCCCTGAGAGCTAAATCTAACTCTCTCTTGAAAACATTATAACAAAGAACAGAAGGAGTAGTGCATGGACGAACTGCAGATACTGATTTACACCAAAGATAGACACAAAAAGCTGGAGTAACTCAGCGGGTCAGGCAGCATCTCTGGAAAAAATGAATAAGGGTCCCTGAAGCAGGGTCTCGACCCGAAACGTCACCTATTCCTTTTCTCCAGAGATGCTGCCTGGCCCGCTCGCTGAGTTACTCCAGCATTTTGTGCCTATCTTCAGCAGAAGGAGTAGGTCATACACCCCATGTCCAGGCTGGTCTCTGGTTTCAACTTCCTGCCCATTTCCCACAATCCGTACAGACACAAGGAACTGCAGATGCTGCTTTATTTAAAAAAAAGACACAAAGTGCTGGAGTAACTCAGCAGGTCAAGCAGCATCTCTGGAGAACGTGGATAGGTGATGTTTCGAGTCGGCACCCGTCCTCAGTCTAAAGAAGGTTCCTGATCCTGGAAAGTTGTCTATCCATGTTCTCCAGGGTTGATGAATGACCTTCTAAGCTACTCCAACACTTTGTGTCTGTTTTTCCAACAATCCTCGATTCAACGGCGGTGCAAAAACACACCTCCAGATGTAATCCTGACCTCCGGTACTGTCTAGTGTGGAGTGTGTGCATTTTCCCGATGACCACATCCATTTCCTGTAGGTGTGTAGGAAAGAACTGCAGATGCTGGATTAAATCGAAGGTAGACACAAAATGCTGGAGTAACTCAGCGGGTCAGGCAGCATCTCTGGAGAGAAGGCATGGGTCGTCACCCATTCCTTCCCTCCAGAGATGCTGCCTGACCCGCTGAGTTATTTCCTGTAGGTGCTCTAGCTTGGAGTCACAGTGCGGAAACAGGCCCGTCAGCCCACCAAGTCCACATTGACCAGCGATCACCCCCATTCACATGTTCTACCTTTCTCATCCACTCCCTACAGACTTGGGGTAGTTAGTTCTACAGAGACCCATTAACTTAGCAACCCACATATCTTTCAGCTGCAAGAGGAAATCACATGTGGGAAGAAACTCTGCACACATAGCAGCCGAGGCCAGGATCAAACCCGTGGGTCTGGCACTGTGAGGCAGCAGCTCTACCATCTGCACCACTGTGCCACTGTACCACCCACCACAACCAGTCTACCAGCTGCCGAGTGTTTCCTCCCACACCCCAAAGATGTGTGGACGAGTAAAGTAATTTGGCCGCTGTTACTTGCCCTATAGTATCTGGAAGCTGGTGATAGGAATGTAGAGTAGGATTTGTGCAAATGGATGGCTGATGCTCAGCATGGACACGATGGGCCGAAGGGTCTATTTCTCTCCTGTACAACTCTATTGCTCTGTTCCACCTGATCCGCAGCAGCAGATTTATAGTTCAATCTCGTCTCCCTCTGCTAAATATTAAACAGAAGTTAAGACTAATTGAGTGTAATCAATGGTGCGAGCGCATAAGATTACACTGTTCAGGGGAAGGCAATAATACACAAGTATAAAGACAGCAGTGCATGCTTTTATCGGAGAAGGAGAGTGAAAAAGCGAGGTTCTCTCTGTGTTGAAAGGAAAAGAGGTCAAGAAATCTCTGGAGGGCTGAATGATAACACTGCAGTAAGTCATTGGCAGAGAGTGTCCGCAGTATAACACAGCATCAAGAACTCGTCCCTTCCCCCATCAACCTTGTGAGTTTCCTTGAAACCACTTCCACGACTCTGGGGAACAGTGCAATCCAGTTTCTTTATAGATATGTTGGAAGGAGCTGCCGATGCTGGGTCACTCCGAAGATAGACACACAGTGCTGGAGTATAACTCAGCGGGTCAGGCAGCATCTCTGGAGAAAAGGAAAGGCTGTCGTTTTGGGTCAAGACCGTTTTTCAGACAGAGAGCCAGTCTTGATGGATGATGTATTTACTAAACCATCTTCAGTTCAGATCTTAATCTTCACAGTGTTTCATCTATATTCTCTGATGACGGCCTTGTTTGGTTTTGTATCGAGATACAATATGGAAACAGGACCTTTGGCCCACCGAGTCCATGCCGACCGTCGATCACCTGTCAACATCAGTTCATTGTTATCCCATTTTCACATCCTCTCCCTACAGACTAGGAGCATTTTTACATCGGCCAATTTTCCTATAAACCCGCACGTCTTTGGGATGTGGCAGAGCAACCGGCCCAGTGGAGCAGTGGTAGAGTTGTTGCCTTACAGCGCCAGAGACCAAGGTTCTATCCTGACCACATAAGATGTCTGTACGTTCTTCCTGTGATTACATGGGTTTTCTCCAGGATCTCTGGTTCCTACCACGTTACAAAGTTGTACAGGATTGTAGGTTAATTGGCTTCCTAGTGTGTAGGATAGAATTAGTGGGAACGGGTATTCATTGTCTGTGGGGACTCAGTGTACTGCAAGGGCCTGTTTCCACGCTGTATCTCTAAACTAAACTAAAACATGCTCAGTCCAACAAGGTGACCTAGGTGAGGTGATCCATGATAGAGGGGATCCAGGGCCTTAATACTGGGGTTGTTGACCTGGCGAGGAAGCTGACATTAGAATATAGAAGAGCACAGCACCGGAAGAGGCCCTTCGGCCCAAAATGTCTATACTGGGCATGATGCCAAGACCAACTAATTTCCTCTGCCTGCATATGTCCCACTGAATGATAGGAGACAACTTTAACCTCCCCTGCTGTACAACTACCACACCTGGACATAAAAACTCTTCCTTCTTTCAAAACATTTCCCTTCAATCGTTTTTTACGTATCTAATCAAGTTCTGTACTGGTCCGGTGGGGGTACTTCAGCCGAAACTCCATGGTTAATCCATCAACCATGCAGGTTTTCTGTACAAACTTGAACCTACCTTGCTAATAATGCGTGAGGCAGATGGTCCGTATGTATAAGGCCGAGGCTAAATAGGCTCCCTCTAACCTGCTCGAGTGCACTGCCTGTCGTTAATGCCTTGGCACCACTGATTAACTGGTAGAATCGGTCTTTGGGGTTTTTTAAAAAACCTGTTTCCTCCTCTGTTGACTTATGTGAGAACTACTTTCTATTCAAAATAATATTCAATAGTAATAGCAATGTGGTCAAAAGGGGGGGGGGGGGGGGGGGGCAAAGACTAGAACATAAATGATGCTCACTTCACCCAGTGATGTACCAGTATTGAACAACTAACATTTGTTAAATGTTCAAGGAGGAACTGCAGATGCTGGAAAATCGAAGGTAGACAAAAATGCTGGAGTAACTCAGCGGGTCAGATTCAGATTCAGATTCAATCTTTATTGTCATTGTGCAGTGTACAGTACAGAGACAACGAAATGCAGTTAGCGTCTCACCCAGAAGAGCGAACATAGAATAATGAGCAGTAATATATATATATGTAACAGCCGCTGGGAAGAAGCTGGTCCTGAACCTGCTGGTCCAGCAACGGAGAGACCTGTAGCACCTCCCGGATGGGAGGATGGTGAGGCAGCATTTATGGAGCGAAGGAAATAGGCAATGTTTTGTGTCGAGACGTTTTTACTTCAGCCAATTTAATTCGGGTCTGAAGGAGGGTCTCGACCCGAAACGTTGCCTATTTCCTTCGCTCCATAGATGCTGCCGCACCCGCTGAGCTTCTCCAGCATTTTTGTCAACATTTGTTAAATGATCTGATTTCCTTTACTGGATCGTTGGCACGATGCTCGGCTCCTTCACAATGACCATATTTGGTCATTGTCACATTGCTGTTGTGGGATTGTACTGCGCCCATATTGGCTGCTATTTTTCCTGTGTTACTGGAGTTGTGTAAAACACTCGGGAGATGCAAGGACATATCAGTTCAGCTGGTAATCTTTCAGTGTTATACAGAACAGAACCTGAGGACCAGCACATATGCAAACGTGCACTCTCCATCTATCTCTTTTTCTCTCCCTCTCTCATCTCATTCTCCCTCCCCCCTCCCATTTCCCTCTCTCTCTTCCCCTCTTTCCCCTCTCTCTTTCTACGTCTCACCTATCTTGCTCCCTCTCTCTCACCCTTCCTGCCTCGCTTTCTCTCTCCCATCTCTTCTTTATTTCTCATTTATCTTTCCCGATCCTGCCACCCTCCACTCTCCCTCCCTGCCTCACCGACTCCCTGCCCCACCCTCGCTCTCTTTCCCCTTCCCTCTTTCTCCCTCTCTCTCCCCCCCTCTCTTTCCACCCTCTCTCTTTCCCCCCTCTCTTCTTCCTCTCTCTCTTCCTCCTCTCTCTCCCCCCCTCTCTTTTTTCCCATCTCTCCCCCCCCCTCTTTCCCTTCCCTCTTCTCCCCTCTCTTTCCTCCACCCTCTTTTTCCCCCTCTCTGTTTCCCCCCCCTTCTCTCTTTCCCCCCCTCTCCCTTCCCCCCCCTTCTCTGTTCCCCCCCTCTCTCACTTCCTTCCCCCTCTCACTTCCCCCCCCCCCCCCCACACCTCCTCCCCTTCTCAGAGAAGAAATGGTGGAGGTGGCTGGAGGAAGGGAACAGCTCACACTGTTCTTCTGTTCTGGTGCTTCAGTGAAACCAACAGTGATTATCAGCTTCATCCTCCGCCATCTGTTCTGGCTCCCCCACCCTCACAGTACGCTCGCTGTGTCAATCACCTCACTTGCTTCTGTCACGAAACATGGAACCAAATACAGGAATCAGGGCCTTAGCAACGGGCCTGGCCAGGTGCGGCTGTGGGTGACTAATCGAAGAGGCATTCATTAATTAGCACCTCATTTTCTTTCCTACATACTGTTACACTATGCCCTTCAGTCTGACGAACCAGCTTTACATCCTGAACTCCATCAAGCACATTTTCAGAATGCACTTATAACAGATATACATAGAACTATAGACAATAGACAATACACAATAGGTGCAGGAGTAGGCCATTCGGCCCTTCGAGCCAGCACCACCATTCCAAGTGATCATGGCTGATCATCCCCAATCAGTAACCCATTCCTGCCTTCTCCCCGTATCCCCTGACTCCGCTATCTTTAAGAGCCCTATCTAGCTCTCTCTTGAAAGTATCCAGAAAACTGGCCTCCACCGCCCTCCGAGGCAGAGAATTCCACAAACTCCATGGCTGGGGGGGGGGGGGGGGGGGGGGGGGGGGGGGGGAGGACACACGATGACGCTTCACAATTGTTCAATAGATATGAAGGGTACCATTTATCTGTCACAATGCGCTGCCGGTTGACGGGAACAACTGCACAAGAAAACGGCAGGCAGCTGAAGATAGACACAGAGTGCTGGAGTAACTCAGTGGGTCAGGCAGCATCTTTGGGGAGAAGGAATAGGATGACATGTGTGGGAAAGAACTGCAGATGCAGATTTAAATCGAAGGTAGACACAAAATGCTGGAGTAACTCAGTAGGCCATGCAGCATCTCTGGAGAGAAGGAATGGGTGACGTTTCGGATTGAGACCATTCTTCAGACTGATGTCAGGGGAGTGGGCGGGACAGAGATGCAATGTAGTCAGAGACAGTAAGACTGGTGGGAGAACTGGGAAGGGGGAGGGGATGTAGAGAGTGGGACAGCAAGGGCCACTTGAAGTTGGAGAAGTCAATGTTCATACCACTCTTACAGGTTTACGTTTTGGGTTGAGACCCTTCATCAGAGGCAGCTGAGATGCAGAGATGCACGCTGAGCCTAATGAGATGTCTCCCAGTCTGGTGTCTCCGGCAGCTTGTTCCATATACCCGCCACCCTCTGTCTGAAAAAGTTACCCCTCGGGTTCTTATTCAATCTTTCCGCCTTCACCTTAAACCTATGTCCTCTAGTTCTCGATTCCCCTACTCTGGGCAAGAGACTCTGTGCATCTACACAATGTATTCCTCTCATGATTTTGTACACCTCTATAAGATCACCCCTAATGTTCCTGTGCTACAAGAAATTGAGTCCTCCAGCCTGCTTAACCTTCAGTTTGGCTTTGGGATGTGGGAGGAAACCAGCACATGCAGCGGAAACCCACACAGTCCAGGGAGAACATGCAAACTCTGTACAGGCAACACCAGAGACCAGGATCGAGGCAGAGTCGGAAGAGTGGCGAGGCAGCAGCATAACCTGCCGTGGCACTCTAAACTCCTAGCAAAGTGTGCTTTGTACAGCTCTAGAAGAACCTGTAATCTTTAGAGTTACAGCGTGTCAACAGGCCCTTCAGCCCACCGAGTCCACGCTGACCATCGATCACCCCGTACACTCGCGCTATCGTACATGCTGGAGACAATTTACAATTTACCGAAACCGATTAACCTACAAACCTGCACGTCTTTGGAGTGTGGGAGGAAACCGGAGCACCCGAGGTAAAACCCATGCGGTCACAGGGAGAACGTACAAACTCCATACAAACAGCACCCGTAGTCAGGATCGAACCCGGGTCACTGGTGCTGTAAGGCAGCAACTCTACCGCTGCGTCACCGTGCCACCCCACACTCCACTCTTGTCAACTTGCTCCTCAGCAGATGAAGGCAGCTATCCCAAATGCCTACTGGGCCACCTCATCTGCCTACCACTCTCTTCTCCCATTCAAAATTGGATGCTACATACCATTTAAGCAAATTGGTTATGAAATGCCTCCTGCATAATTCTCTTAGATGTGAACTGTCAGCGAGGAGTTCTTTGCTCTTGTGTAAAACAGCAGTGGGGAAATTTCATCTGCATGGTTCCTTAATCAAAAAATCATCTTCATACTGCCTTGCTGTTTCCAAAACACTGAAAGCACAACGTGAAAGCACAGCTAGCAAAATAATTCAAAGACAGAGAGGACCTGCAGGGGAGGCTGGCAATGCTGACAGAAAATGCATGAATTGTTAATGTTTGAAATATGAATAAGTGTCTCTGCTCTAAAGTTGTGGATTTGAGGAATTGTGCAAAGGAGACTTTTAGGCAGGTTTGAAATGGGACTCAGATCATGGAAAACATACTGTAGCTAATTAAATCTCGACGTAATTAATTTGATTGCCCGTTTGTAAGAAAATGCATTGGAGCAAATTAAACAGATGCGGGACTTGGCAAACCAGCAACCGCCGCTGGACACGGAGATGAAGATGGAAGTAAACAAATCTGTAATTAACAATGTGTAGGGTTGACATCTTTACTTAATAGAAAACAAAGCAAGACTTGGGAGAGAAGTTAGATCCAGGGATGGAATCAGTGGTCTGCAGATTATTGTCAACAACCCAATTTAATACATGAAGGTCTATGTGATTGATAAATAGCTCCCCCTTCCTTCAGATTCAGATTCAGATTCAATTTTAATTGTCATTGTCAGTGAACAGTACAGAGACAACGAAATGCATTTCCTGTTTTAGACTTTAGAGATACAGCACGGAAACAGGCCCTTCAGCCCACCGGGTCCGTGCCGACCTGCGATCATCCCGTACACTGGCACGATTCTACACACAGTGGGCGATTTACAATTTTACCAAAGCCAATTAACCTACAAACCTGCATGTTTTTGGAGTGTGGGAGGAAACCAGAGCACCCGGAAAAAACCCACGCAGTCATGGGGAGAACGTGCAAACTCCGCGCAAACAGCAGCCGTAGTCAGGATCGAACCCGGGTCTCTGGCGCTGTAAGGTAGCAACTCTACTGCTTTGCCACCATGCCGCCCTGTTGTAAGTATCCAACCTCCTTAACAGGCTGAATCTCAAGAGCCCTGCAATAGGAAAGTTTCTATTAAACTGGAAAGGATGCAAAAGAGTTTAAGAAGGAACTGCAGATGCTGGAAAATCGAAGATAGACAAAAGTGCTGGAGAAACTGAGCGGGTGCGGCATCAAAAGAGATTTACTTGCCTCTTACCTGGAGGGTTTGAGTAGTAAGGAGAGATGGGAGAGGCTGTGTCTTTTTTCCCCCCAGGAGTGTAGAAGGCTGAAGGGGACACCTTACAGAGGTACAACATCATGAATAGCCACAGTCTTTTCCCCAGGGCAAGGGGAATCTAAATCTAGAGGGAGTAGGTTTAAGGTAAGAGGGGAAAGATTTAAATGGGACATGAGGGGTAGCTTTTTCCACACAGAGAATAGCGTGTACATGGAGTTGAGAAATGAAATGGTAAAAATGGGTATGATTAAGAAATTTAAAGGACACTTAAACTGACACCAAGATTGGACGGTCCAGCAGTTTAGAGATGAGCTTTTCTTTTTGTTTATTTATTTATTTATTTTGGAGATGCAGCATGGAAACAGGCCCTTCGACCCACCAAGTCCGCGCCAACTAGCGATCCACCTGCACTAACTTAATCCTACACCCACTAGGGACAATTTACAATTTTACCGAGCCAATTAACCTACAAGCTTGAAGAAGGGTTTCGGCCCGAAACGTTGCCTATTTCCTTCGCTCCATAGATGCTGCTGCACCCGCTGAGTTTCTCCAGTATTTTTGTGAATCTACAAGCCTGTATGTCTTTGGAGTGTGGGGGGGAAAGCAGAGCTCCCGGAGAAAACCCGCGCAGGTCATGGGGAGAATATAGAAACTCCGTACAGATTGCACCCAAAGTCAGGATTAAACCCAGTTCACTAGCACTGTAAGGCAGCAACTCTACCGCTGCGCCACCGTGTAGCCTTTATTTGGTATAGGTGATGTTTCGGTTTGGGATCCTTCTTCAGGCTGGGATGCTGCCCGCCTCGCTGAGTTACACCAGCTCCTTGTGCCTTCGCCCACACTGTTTACTCAGTGAGCTTCATGCGAACAAGGTGTTTTATTGCATCCTGGTGTATATAACAATAAACTAATATGAATCTGGCATTAAAGGTCCAACCACATGGTAATACTTCGAAAAGGCTGGGAATTGATCCCTGTAACCTGGTCCAATTTAATTCCCATTTCTAACCAACATTGTTTGCTGTTTATTACATCACTACTTGTGGGAGCTCATTGTAAATAATTGGCTGCTGTATTACCATCATTAGAACTCTGATTACACTTCAAAAGGTAAATCACTGATTGTGGGTCATTAGAAAAGGAATGCACGAATTTTTATGGAAATGTTTTTTTCTCTCTGGTGTGGAATAATATTTAAGGGAGCGGAGGATAAAAGTCACAGTGCGATCCCTCCCTCAGCCTGGGGTAAAACACCAGAAGCCAAGACAAGGCTAGCGACTGCAGGAGGAACTCGGTGGTACAGGCAGCATCGGCGGGAGAGGCTGAAGGAGGATCCTGACCTGAAACACTGTCTGCCCATTTCCCACCACAGATGCTGCCTGATCTGCTGAGTTCCTTCCTGAGTTTTACTCAAGATTTCGGTATCTGAAGTCTCTTATGTCTCCATGCATTCCTTCAGGTTGGTTCTGCCAATTGCTGGTGGAGACCATGGCCTCTTTCTTCTTCTTAAGCCCTTTGCTCCTCTAGGGAGCATCTAGGCCATTGACAAATGTCCTCCATCTCACTCGGTTGTTGGCTGTTCTTTTGAGATCTCCCCAGTTCAGCCAACTCTCGGACATTTCTTCTCCAGCTGTTCCTGAGGCGACCTCTTTTCCTTTTTCCTTGGGGGTTCTATTTCAGGGCTTTCTGAGTGATGTTTGTGGCAGGTTCCCTGAGGGTGTGTCCAATCCAACTCCATTTTCTCCTTCAAATGTGTGTCCTGGCTTGTTCTTTTCCACAGGTCCGCATTGCTTACTTTGACTCTCTTACATGGCCTCTTCACGTATACAATATAGAGTTTTATAGACAGTACAGAGTGTATTGGAGTTTGTAAGATCTCCCCGCGACCTGTGTGAGTTTTCTCCGGGGGCTCCGGTTTCCTTCCACATTCCAAAGGCGTAGAGGTTTGTAGACTAATTTCCTTCTGTAAATTATAAATTGTCCCCAGTGTGTGTAGGATAATGTTAGTGTATGGGGATCGCTGGTTGGCACGGACTCGACGGGCTGAAGGGCCTGGTTCTATGCTGTATCTCTAAACTAAACTAAACTAAACAACATTGTAATTGGCTGCTCATTATCTTGCGAGAGTCGTAGCACTGAAGTGTCATTTGGAATTGTGCAAAATCATATATAATCACGGGATTGCACAGAAAATGGAAACCATGAATTGTACTGAATTCTACAAAATTGTGGGATCCCAAAAAATCATATAGATTTATTGAATAATACAGAATTGTGAAATTCTATATAATTCAATAAACTTATATGATTTTTGAGATCTTATAATTTTATAGAATTTTGTATGATTCCTAGATTTCCATTTTTCCGGAATTGTGAACTTCTATAACATACAAACTCATAGCTGATGTAGAACCACATGTGGCTCTAGAATTCTTTACCAATGCATATGGAATTAAATTGAAAATTTTAAAAGTGCTGTCAATGCCAGATATCTGAAATAACAGCAGGCTAGAAATGCTCAGCAGTTCTGGCAGCATCTGTGGAAAAAGAAGCAGAGTTCATATTTCAAAAATGACTCCTCTTCACCAGGACTGGTAGAAAACCTAAAATATTAGTTCGGCTTCTCTCCCCGCAGATGCTGCCTGACCTGTTGAGTGTTCGCAACACCATTTGTTCTTAAATCAAACTGAGAACCATAGAAATGTAAAGATTCATCAGACTGTGGAGGACTGCATGTACCTGAGAGAGAGGATGCAGAGCTCGGAGAATTACATCAAGGTCCGGAAAGTGCTCGCATGGAAAGCCCTCAATAACATGGGGAAAATCTGGACGTCTCGGATGTCTAAAAGCCCTGTCCCACGGTACGAGTTCATTCCAAGAGCTCTCCCGATGTTTGCCCTGATTCGAACTCGGAGATTTACCGTAATGTCCACTCGTCGGTACTCGGGGCTCTCATGGATATTTTTCTTCACGAGTCTTCCCGTGCTTACCTGCCATTAGCGAGTCTTCCCGAGTACCTGCCGTTAGCGCTATGAGACGTCCCCGAGCGCCGACGTACCCGCTACGTTCATTCTCCGTGCTTACCACGAGTTTGATTTTTTTTAACTCGGGAGAGCTCTTGGAATGAACTCGCACCGTGGGACTATTAGGGTCTCAAACTGAGATTCATCCATGCAACTGTAGAGACCACATTATTGTATGGGTGCGAGTCATGGACTCTCACTCGAGCACTGTCCAAGTCTCTCGATGGTACCTACACCCGAATGCTGAGAGAAGTTCACAATGTCAGTTGGGGGGACCCCATCACCAACGCCCAGCTCTGTGGGGGGATTCAACCTCTGACCGAGAAGATCAGGTAGAGGAGGATGAGGCTCGCTGGTCACTGCCATTGCCATCCAGAAATGTGGACAAACAAGGTTGTGCTGTGGGACGCATGTGTAGAGACAAAAGAGGAGCTTACTAGCTGCATGGAGGACAGAGACGTGTGAAGTGTCCATCACGTGCCTGTTGGAAACCAGCACCAATGCGTCATTAATGTTTTCAATGGTTTAATAATAACAAGTGGATAAAATTGAATAGAATTTGTTTTTATTAGTTTAGAGATACAGTGTGAAAACAGTCTCTTTGGCCCACCATGTCCATGCCGACCAGCGATCACTCATACACTAGTTCTATCCTACACACTAGGGGTAATTTACAGAGGCCAATTAACTTACAAACCCGCACATCTTAGGAATGTGTACCCAGAGAAAACCCCCCTGGTCAGCGGGAGAACGTGCAAACTCCCTACAAACTGCACCCGGAGTCAGGATCAAACCCGGGTCTCTGGCGCTGTAAGGCAGCAACGTTACTGTTGTGCCACTGTGCCACCCCTAATTATATATTGTAGGATCTTGTTGAACCGTTTGGAATCGAGAACAATGGAATTATTTATTCTGGTTGCATATCAAAAGATTAGCGAGAATAGGAGGCCATTTGGCCCATATGCCAATGCTAGCACTTAAGGGCTAGCGACTAGTTCCACTCCCTTAATCTTTCCCTGTGACATACTGGCACTGGGGTGGCATTCACTCTGGACACTAAGAAGGAAACTAGGTCTTTATGACTAAGTCTACCTTCAATCAGAGTAATCACCAGTGGGCAAAATGGTTGATCGACAATCCTGACTGGCTTTTCTTTTCCAATGCTGATCATAGTAAATAACCGCAGAATTAAAATATTTAAGCAGACGCCACTGTGAGGCTTTCACAGTAAATCCCGCGCTTTTTTTGTGCTTTATTCTCCAAAGAATGTTTCATTTAGACTAAAATAATTACTGGTGATCTGGGCATCGTTATCAAAAGAAAGATGCAAAGGCTTTTGAGCTGTTACAGCAGCAGTAGTCTGTGTCCATTGAGGCTGGCGGTTGCGTGGAAAACAGAACGGAGCACAGAGAGGGTGAAATTAAGTGGACAATGCACAAATACGAGTCTGTTATACAGAGAATAATGCACAGAATGGCATAGGTTATGCGTAGGCTGCATCTTATGTGTATACACCGGGTAACGCTGAGAGTGTTATACAAAGGTTAATGTATCAAACAGAGACTACTACATACTGTCCACACTTCAATAAAGGGAGCAGGTTATTATGAGAAAACATGCTCACATCAGACCTTGAAAAGGTGATAGAAAGCCAACATAATAACATGGAGAAGAAAGCACGGAATCAAACCAACACAGACCATAACCTTCCTCTCTATCATTAACACCATGTTTCAAATCAAAAGAGTCCTGATTCTTTCAATAAAGTACTGCAACTTTTCCAAAATCATAAGATTTTGAGCATGACAAATTAAAAAAGTAAGGTTGCAATTTGTTAGTGTCTCATCTCATTTCCACTGAGACAGTAGATGATTTGCAATGAACATTGATTGATTTTGGAGTAGAGTTTTGTGCAGTATTTCACCAGTCAATTTCTCTAAGAATCCTGAGACTGAGATTATTCATGTCACAGCGTATAGAGCCATGAAGCTATACAGTTTGGAAGTAGGCCCTTCAGCCCACCTTGTCCATGCCGATCATGGTGGCATATTGAGCTAGTCCCATTTGCCAGCATTTGGCTCCTAGCCCACTAAACCCTTACTATCTATATATCCATCCAATTGACTTTCAAAGTCATGATTGTATCAGCTTCTATAGCTTCCTCTAGCACCTCATTCCTGATAAGGACTACCTTCTGAGTGAAAAGGTTCCCCCATAAGATCCCTCTAAAGTCTCTCTCTAAAACCTAAAGCCCTCTAGAGTCACTTACAGTGTGGAAACAGGCCCTTCAGCCCAACGCCAGCCAACAGGTCCCATCTACACTAGTCCCACCTGCCTGCATTTGGTACATATTCCTCTAAACATGGCCTACCCATGTACCTGTCTAAGTGTAGGAGTCCAGAGAGCAGTGCTGACCTACTATCTACCTCTTTGGTGACCCTCGGACTATCCTTGATTGGACGTTACTGGCTTTACCTTGAACTAAACGTTATTCCCTAATCATGTATCTATACACTGTAAATGGATCGATTGTAATCATGTATTGTCTTTCCGCTGACTGGTTAGCATGCAACCATAGCTTTTCACTGTACCTCGGTACACGTGACAATAAACTAAACTGAACTGATCTAGAGTCACACAGCATAGAAACAGCCCCGACGTCACATTGAGTTCATGATAATAATCAGTCATTTAATAACTTACCCTTTAGGCTAATCCTACACCAATCTCATCTTTTTTTTCTGCACGTTCCCATCAACTACCCTCACCCATTAATTTCTACCACTCATCTATACCTGGAATGGGCACCGCTTATAAGAACTAGAGCGCAGACCGAACCTTGAAAACGACGCCAAAATCCTCTTGCATGCGGCTCAGTGAATTATTTCTGTACACTTGCCAATCGGAAATGTGCTTGGGTACGGAAATACTCGACTGGACTGTTCGTAAGAACATAATTTCACTGGGCGTTTGCACGTTGCACATGTGGCCAATAAAACCACCACTGAGTATAGAAGTTGGGATGTAATGTTATAATTGTACAAGGCATTGGTGAGACCAATTCTGCAGTATGGTGTACAATTTTGGTCGCCCAATTATAGGAAGGATGTCAACAAAATAGAGAGAGTACAGAGGAGATTTACTAGAATGTTGCCTGGGTTTCAGCAACTAAGTTACAGAGAAAGGTTGAATAAGTTAGGTCTTTATTCTTTGGAGCGCAGAAGGTTAAGGGGGGACTTGATAGAGGTCTTTAAAATGATGAGAGGGATAGACAGAGTTGACGTGGATAAGCTTTTCCCATTGAGAGTAGGGAAGATTCAAACAAGAGGACATGACAGAATTAAGGGACAGATGTTTAGGGGTAACATGAAGGGGAACTTCTTTACTCAGAGGGTGGTAGCTGTGTGGAATGAGCTTCCAGTGGAAGTGGTGGAGGCAGGTTCGATTTTATCATTTAAAAATAAATTGGATAGGTATATGGATGGGAAAGGAATGGAGGGTTATGGTCTGAGTGCAGGTAGATGGGACTAGGGGAAATAAGTGTTCGGCATGGACTTGTAGGGCCGAGATGGCCTGTTTCCGTGCTGTAATTGTTATATGGTTATATGAACCACCAACACACAATTAATGGACTAATGGACTAACCTGCAAGTTTTCCTGATGTAGGTGGAAACCAGAGAACCTGGAAACCCATGCATTCTCTGATCCAGATTAGGCCCGTTGTCAGGATCGAACCCGTGTCTCTGGAGCCACGAGGCAGCAAGTCTACAATCCTGCCTTCATTTATCAAATTGATTTCCTTGCATAATATGGTAGACTACTTCGTCACTGACAGCAAATATAGTATGGAGAATATTTTTTCAAGTGTTGCTGTTTGACACTTCCAGCAAAATGCACAAATTCACATAATTAATAACTGGATATTAAATCTCAGCATCCAGTTGGATATTAATGATGTACTCAAAACATATAATGATCCTGAAAGATTTGGTGATGTCTGCAGCAAGAACTTCCCTTTCCCCATGTCCTGCAGCGGTCCTGCACCAGTTCAATTAGATCCTGGACATCCATCAGTAGTGATGTCTTCATTGACTGGACCATTGACACTGAAGAAATCTCACCAACAGCAAAGCAGGGATCAAAACGCACCATCTTTTGCAGACCAAGATGTCCCATCAACACTGGTCCTACCTGCCTGCGTTTGGCCCATATCCCGCTAATCCATGGACCTGTCCAAGTGCTGTTATAGTGCCATCCTCAACTACCTCCTCTGGTGGCTCTTTCCATCTGCCCACCACACTCTGTGTGAAAACGTTGTCCCCTCAGGTTCCAATTCAATCTTTCCTCTCACCTTAAACCTGGTTCTTGATTCCCCTACTCTGGATATTCCCCTACATGGTGCATTCACCCTATCTATTCCTCTCCATGATTTTATACACCTCTATAAGATCACCCCTTATCCTCCTGCACTCCAAGGAATAAAGTCCTACCTGCTCACCTCCCTATGTCTCAGGCCTTCAAGTCCTGGCTATATCTTTATGTACAAAGATTTTCTTTGCAATCTTTCCACAATCCTCCCTGCAGCAGGGTGACCAAAACTGAACGCAACACTCAAACACAGCCTCGTCGACGTTTTGTGCAAATGGAACTTCAGTTTTAACCAGGTAGACACAGACAACCTGAAGTTGCTGCCAGATTCACAGTATCGTCACAGCTAGTAGCAAAAGTGTCACTGAGCATTGCATCCCATGCTTATTGAAATACCTGCAAATCACAGGAGAACCCATCCAAGTCCTAAAACAGGATGGAAATGGCATAAGCAGCATATGAACATGTGGAAATAGGGGGATGATACAAAGGACAGGTCTGCACACAGAATGAGAATGCTGAACTGGAAGAAGAGGCCCCACAACTACACAATGTTCAATGCCAGTTACTTGGCTATTTAGAACCCTACAAATTACAATCCTACAATTGTTTTTAGCAACCAACTGGGTTTGGGAGGAAGATCTCAATTTGAAAAGGTTAATGGCCAGGAACTGGGTTGTATTCATTTTATATATAGTCTGATTTCTTAAAAGTAATTGGCAATCTGGTGTTGAAGATGCCAGAATTATATCGACAAAATACTTCCAAGAACAAAATGAGTTTTTGCAATCTTCACATTTGTTTATGAAGCACAGTCTCAAAAGCTGGACTTGACAAGCAAGTCTTAAAATTAAGCTTTTGCTTTAGTTTAGAGATACAGCACGGAAACAGGCCCTTCGGCCCCCCGAGTCCGCACCGACCAGCGATCCCCGCACACTAACATTATCCCACACACACAAGGCTAAGAACAATGTGCACATCATCAAAGACCCATATCATCCTGGCCACATACTCATCTCACCACTGCCATCGGGAAGAAAATACAGGAGCCTGAGAACTGTAACGGCCAGGTTCAGGAACAGCTTCTTCCCTACAGCCATCAGGCTATTAAACACTATAACCTCATAAGCTGTGAACTACAATAGACTATTATTATTATTATTATTATTATTGCACTGTTATTGTTTGTTCTTTTTTTCTGAGTTTTTGTTATATTATTTATTATGATTACACATTCTGTTGTGCTGCAGCAAGTAATAATTTCATTGTTCTATCTGGGACATATGACAATAAAACACTCTTGATTATATCAAGCCAATTAATCTACTAACCTGTACATCATTGGAGTGTGGGAGAAAACCAAAGATCTCGGAAAAAACCCTCGTAGGTCAAGGGGAGAAAGAAAAACTCCACACAGACAAGCACCCGGAATCAGGATCGAACCCTGGTCTCCGCCGCTGCAAGTCCTGTAAGGCATCAACTCTACCGCTGCACCACCATGGTCATAGCCACAAGGAGCTGAAGGATAGCTTCTGGAAGCTTTTGAGTATTATTTTCTTTACATTCCCGATTACAATCTGAGCTAGTAAATATTATATACGTTATTTTAACATAACATCAATATATTTCCCCTAGAGCCTTGGAGTCATACAGTGTGGAAACGGGCCCTTCAGCCCAACCTGCCCACATTGACCAACATGTCCCATCTACACTAGCCCAATTGCCTGCGTTTGGCCCATATCCCTCTAAACCTGTCCTATCTGATTGCTTCTTAAACGCTGCTAAAGTCCCTGTCTCAACCATACTCTCCGGCAGCTCATGCCATTAACCCACCACCTTTTGCGTGAAAAGTTACCCCTCAGATTCCTATAAAATCTATCCCCTGATGAATATTTATCCCTCAGACAACACCATAAATATAATTAATTTGGTTATTATCACATTTCTGTTTATGTGATGGATATGCATAAATTAATTACTACCTCAGTGCCAACGGTTCCAAAAATTGTTTGGAATAAATATTGGGAGATCAATAAATTGTGAAATCCGGTGCAAACATGTTAGCGTTTTTTATTTCACTGTAACATTTTGAAGAAAATTGGCATTGTGGTTTTAGCGTGAATTCTATTACTTAGAGTGAGATTTAGTGTTTTGTTTGTGCCACTGATAAGACTCTGCAATAATTTGGAACACTTTGCTATCTAAGTGCATTTTGATTAAACTGCTTTAATTTCAGAACCATTATGTCAGAGTGTACGTTTATGCTCCAGGCTACTTAGACATTCCTGAAGGGTACTATTGACAACTTTCATGTGAAAGTAAATGTTTTCCTCCTGAGAGATGATAGCCATATTTTATTACCGCTTAAATAAGCAGTTTTTTTTTGTGCTGGGCTGTAGGAATAGTCAGTCTTTGATTAACGGCACAACCCTTGATTACATTTTTGTTGCCGTTCTCCCCGAGGAATTATTTTTTTTGCTTTCTTCTGGATTATTCTGCCTGTTTTTATCCAACTACCTATTTCTTTCTGCTGTTCTGCAAATTCCTCCACCCACATGCTCGGTGACGCACGGGGCGAGTTGCTGCCTTACAGCGTCAGAAATCCAGATTTCATCCTTGAATCTCGGTTCTTTCTGAACGGAGTTTGCACGTTCTCACTTTGACCTTGTGGGTTTTCTCCAGGTGCTCCGATTTCCTCTCAAGGCCAATCAAAGTCCTTGAGAGGAACCTCCTAAGACATGCAGGTTTGTCAGTTAGTAATTGGTAATATTTGATGAATTGTCCTTAGTGTGTAGGATAGTGCTAGTGTACTCGGACTCGGTTGTCCAAATGGCCTGTTTCCACACTGGCAGTCTAAACTAAACTAAACACGCGTGAAACAGTTTCGGATGAACCTATCATAGAAACATAAAAAATAGTAGACCATTTGGCCCTTCGAGCCGGCACCGCCATTCAATATGATCATGGCTGATCATCCAAAATCAGTTTCTCCAGCTTTTTTGTGTACATCCAAAATCAGCGCCCAGTTCCTGTTTTTCCCCATATCCCTTGATTCCGTTAGCACTAAGAGCTAAAACTAGCTCTCTCTTGAAAACATCAAGTGAATTGGCCTCCACTGCATTCTGTGGCAGAGAATTCCACAGATTCACAACTCTCTGGGTGAAGAAGTTTTTCCTCATCTCAGTCCTAAATGGCCAACCCCTTCTTCTTAAACTGTGACCCCTAGTTCTGGACTCCCCCAACATCGGGAACATTTTTCCTGCATCTAGCCTGTCCAATCCCTTAAGAATTTTATATGTTTTTATAAGATATCCTCTCATCCTTCTAAATTCCATGAATACGAGCCCAGTTGACCCATTCTTTCATCATATGTCAGTCCCACCATCCTAATCTGACACCATTCAGATAATAATCTGCCTTCTTGTTCTTGCCACCAAAGTGGATAACCTCACATTTATCCACATTATACTGCATCAGCCCACTCACCCAACCTATCCAAGTCACCCTGCACCTCATAGCTCACACAGCCGCCCAGCTTTGCGTCATCTGCAAATTTGGAGATGTTACATTTAATTCCTTCATCTAAATCATTAATATATATTGTAAATAATTGGGGTCCCAGCACTGAGCCCTGCGGCACCCCACTAATCACTGCCTGGCATTCTGAAAAGAACCCGTTAATTCCTACTCTTTCCTTCCTGTCTGTCAACCAGTTCTCTATCCATGTCAATACCCTATCCCCAATGCCATATGCTCTAATTTTGCACACTAGACTCTTGTGTGGGACCTTGTCAAGGGCTTTTTGAATGTCCAGATACACCTCTGGCTCTCCCTTATCCATTCTAGTTGTTACATCTTCAAAAATTCCAGACGATTAGTCAAGCATGATTTCCCCTTCATAAATCCATGCTGACTTTGACCGATCCTGTCGCTGCTTCCCAAATGCAGTCCAATCCAATCAATAACCTGCTGCTGGCAAACCAAGCAAAGCTGAACATGGGCTCTCAAAGCTCATCAGTCACCCGAGACATGGAGTGAATAAATGTTACCACTGATCACCCAAGACACCATCGAAAGGAGAAGTTAGCAGAACTCATGAAAGTCCAAATTCAGTGAGAAATTGCTATCACACACAGTCTCTTGGCCCAGGGCAGGTGAATCGAGGACCAGAGGACATAGGTTTAAGGTGAAGGGGGAAAGATTTAATAGGAATCTGAGGGGTAACCTTTTCACACTAAATGCAGTGGGCGTATGGAGCGAGCTGCCAGAGGAGGTAGTTGCGGCAGGGACTACCGCACATTTAAGAAACAATTAGACAGGTACATGGATAGAACAGGTTTAGAGGGATATTGACAAAAACACAGGCAGGTGGGACTCGTGTAGATGGGGCATGTTGGGCGGAGTGGGCAAGTTGATCGAAGGGCCTGTTCCATACTATATGGCTCTATGACACTGTGATACTTTCCATAATGCCCAAGGGCTAAACTATCTTCAAAGTTATAATGTAGGAAACCGAGCAGCAAACTTGCAGTTAACAAACTCTCGCAAAGAGCAGCGTGACACTAACCCAGATCAAATGTCTTAGCCATGTCGAATGCGGGCTAATCATTGCCCAGGACATTTGAGCTAATTCCTCTGTCCTTCTGTCTGTCAAGTCTGAGTTGGATGATCAGCCATGATCATATTGAATGGCGGTGCAGGCTCGAAGGGCCAAATGGCTTACTCCTGCACCTATTTTCTACGTTTCTATGTTTCTTGGATAATTTCCTAAGCAATAAAGTCAGCTTCATCGGAAAACCAGCAACTTTTACAATGTACCATTTCCTGACGAATACAGGAGGTGTTGGCCTGGACATATAGCTCAAGGAACAGTGTGGCACATGACCCTTCGGCCCACCATGTCCATGCCAAACATGACGCCAGCTTAAATTAATCTCCTCGGCACACAGTCCATGTCCCTCCACTTCCTCCATCGAAAAGCCTCTTAAATGTCACTATCATGTCTGCCTCCACCATCACCCCTGGCAGTGGTTTCCAGGCACCAACCACTGTATGTATGAAAAAACTTGCCCCGCACATCTCCTTTAGACTTTGCCCCTTTCACCTTAACGTTTTGCCCTCTGGTCTTTGACATTTTCACCCTGGGAGAAAGGATGTAACTGTCTAAGTGTTGGCGCGGTGGCGCAGCAGTAGAATTACTGCCTCACAGCGCCAGAGACCCGTTTGATCCTGACTACAGGTGCTGTCTGTGCGGAGTTTGTACTGTACGTTCCCCTCGTGACTGCGTGGGTTTTCTCCGGGTGCTCTGGTTTCTTCCCACACTCCAAAGACGTACTGGTTTGTAGGCTAATTGGCTTGGTAAAAATTGCAAATTCTCCCATGTCTGTAGGATTCTTAATGTGGGTGGATCGCTGGTCGGCGTTGGCTCAGTGGGCCGAAGGGCCTGGTTCCATGCTGTATCTCTGAAACTAAAACCTCTCATAGGAATGGAATAAAATTTGCCTTCATTCAACATTTTCCACGACTCTTTCAAACATACACAGATTTTCAAATATACACAGATTCGATGGTCATTGATAGAAAACAGCTGCATTTCTTCCCTTAAGAGAAGACTACATAGTTCACTAAGTGAACTAGAGAGGATTTTGCAATTTCTGTTGATACGCTTGTTTCTTTGCCCTCTAATTATTTAACAATGAAGGGGCTGAAACAGTCCAATGTCTGACGCTATATTAGACCTCTGTAGGACCAATGTTAGATATACTTGTGCTGGTGCCGCTAATGACTGCATTAACCTTGTGCCTCTGCCATTGTTGAAGATCTCTGCATGGATGCATTGTCAACACTGCGGCGGTGTCGAGTTGCAGGTTTCAAAGCAGTTCACCCTCTGGGTCATGGCTAGACTGTTTTGTGTTGCATCAGTTTTCATGGCACTGCCTTAGTGCTGCACCCAGTTCGTGGCTATATCTCTTGGCTGCTAAGCCAGTAACTTCAATTGATGATCCAGATTAAAACGGGCCAAAATGCCAAGGTATTAGGAAATTTAAATATAATGAATTTGTAATCTGGAATTTAAGAAAAAGAAACAAGCACCTGTAATGTTTACAATGAAACTACACTGGTAACGGGGGAGGTCTGAAAGAATTATTGGGAGGAGAGGGTTGTTAAGCTTAGTTTAGAGATATAGCATGGAAACAGGCCCTTCTGCCCAGCGACTCCACATCGACTATCAATCACCCATTCACATTAATTCTATGTTATCCCACTTTCTCAACCACTCCCTGCACACTAATGCCCCTGTCCCACTTAGGAAATCTGGACGGAAACCTCTGGAGACTTTGCGCCCCACCAAGGTTTCCGTGCGGTTCCCGGAGGTTTTTGTCGGTCTCCCTTCCTGCTTCCACTACCTGCAACCGCCGGCAACCTCCGGGAACCGCACAGAAACTTTGGTTGGGGCGCAAAGTCTCCAGAAGTTTCCGTTCAGGTTTTCTAAGTGGGACAGGGGCTTCAGGGTAAAGTTACAGAGGGCCAATTAACCTGCAAGCCCACATGCCTTTGGGATGTGGGAGGAAACCAGAGCACCCGGAGGAAACCCACGCTATCCAAAACTCCACACAGACAGCACGTGTGGTCATAACGGAAACCAGGTCTCTGGAGTCGTGGGGCAATAACTCGACCAGTTGTCCCAAAATGAGCTGCTCAAAAAATTAGATTGATTTCCTTTGGCATTTAAGGGAATGAGAGGTGATCTTATTGAAAGGTATTAAATCCTTTGGGGTAATGACACAGAAGATATTTGGTGGCTTCAACTGGTCAGATAATCTCAAAGAAGGGGGCACGGTGACAAGCTTAGCGGGGCATTCATGCAAAACGGCAAAGTGCAAAGGAAGAACTTTGTGCTGAGAGTGATGGTGAATCTTGGAATTCTCTGCCGCAGAGGGTTGTGGATCATCAAGGGGAACTTGAAAGGGGAGAGTGAAAGATTAGAAATCTGAGTTCCTCGGGGAAAGGGAGCTGATGGGGTGAGGCCCGGCTATTGCATGATCATTGCTGTTCCTGCCTTTCAATATGATCACCATTTATCATATTGAATGGATTGCGGGGCCAAGTGGCTTACGCATGGAGTGATACAGTACAGAAACAGGCCCTTTGGCACAACTTCCCCGTCTACATTAGTCCCACCTGTCTAAATTTGCCCCATCTTGCTCGCCACCTTTCCTATCTAGGTATATGTCCAATTGTCCTTTAGATGTTATAGTACCTGCCGTCTACGTGAAAAGAGTTTTGGGCAACAAGGTGGCGCAGCGGTAGAGTTGCTGCCTTACAGCGTTTGCAGCTCCTGAAACCTGGGTTCGATCCTGACCATGGGTGCTGTCTGTACTGAGTTTGTACGTTCTCCTCTTGACCTCGTGGGTTTTTTCCGCGACCTTCGGTTTCCGCCCACACTCCAAAGACGTACCGGTTTGTAGGTTAATTGTCTTGGTATAAGTGTAAATTGTCCCTAGTGTGTGTAGAGATAGTGTTAATGTGCGGGGATCGCTGGCCAGTACGGGCTCGGTGGGCCGAAGGCCCTGTTTCCGCGCTGTATCTCTAAACTAAAAAAAATTAAAGTTGTCCCTCAAGTTCCTATTAAATCTTTTCCCTCTCACCCTAAACCTACGTCCTCTGGTGATAGACCCAAAATGCTGGAGCAACACAGAGGCGATAGGCAGCATCACTGGAGAAAAGGGAATAGGTGGCGTTTCAGGTAGAGACGGTGTAATCCAGCAACTGCAGTTCCTTCCTACACAATATATTCTCTGGTTCTCGATTCCCCAACTCTGGGTAAAAGAGTAAAAGGCTCCACTGTTTCCTTACAATATCATATTGTCCTTCCGGGCTTGTGGCAAAAACCTCAGTGGTTCACTGAAGCCCAATAGAACCTGCAGCCCAAATTCATTCGGAACCCTGTGACCCCCAGACCCATAGCAATATGGTGGACTCTTATCTATACCATGTGGGAGATTGCAACCTTCACGTGGTCCCTGGTCCCTGTTTCGACGAATGCAATCAACCTGGCGTTGCACAATCAAATAGAACAAGTTGTCCTACAACTTTAGGCTGTGCACGCCATATGCAAGAAGAAGTTCTATATCATAAAATGGCCCAGAAAAACTTCCAGTTCAAGGGCAAGAAATGACTTTGCCTATGAATAAATGAATGCTCTTAAGACAGTGGAATTGATTGTAGACTTTAGGAGATCTCCCCCTCCTCTCCCCCCACTCACCATCAACAACACCACAGTCACATCTCTAGAGTCATTTAAGTTCCTTGGAACCATCATCTCCAAAGGACCTTAAATGGGCCACCGTCGACTCCACCATCAAAAAGGCCCAACAGAGGATGTACATCCTGCGGCAGCTGAGGAAACACAATCTGCCACAGGCAATGATGGTCCAGTTTATACGACCATCATAGAGTCTTGTCCTCGCCTTCTCCACCATGGTCTGGTTTGGCTCAGCCACCGAGCATGGCATCCGGAGGCTGCTGCAAATCGTTCGATCAGCAGAGGAGGTTGTTGGCTGCAACCTTCCCCCCATCGATGAACTGTACACTGCGAGGGCCAGGAAGCGAGTGGGTAAGATCAACTCTGACCCCTCTCACCCTGGCCACAAACTCTTTGAAGCGCTTCCCTCTGCAAGGCGACCCAGACTGTCAAAACCGCCACAGCCAGACATAAAAACAGCTTTTTTCCACGAGCAGTAGCTCGTGGAAAATGTTTTAATATAATGTTTTATTCTTTATTGTTTACAGTTTGCTTGCGAGCAAAGCACCAAGGCAAATTCCTTGCATGTATACACACTTGGCTAATAAAATGTATTCAATTCAATTCAATTCAATTCAATAACTGCAGGATCAGTGCCAGATCTGCTTCTGTGTCAGAACTGTACCAATGCCAAGTCAGGCAGTTACTTTAATCAAAAAGCAAAAAAAAACTCCAAGTGGTGGAAATCTGAAAAAGGTATAGAAAATGACCAGAAGGTCAGACAGCATCTGTGGAGAGGAAAACGTGTATAAAATTATGAGGCATAGTAGGCAGTCAGAACCTATTTCCTAGAATGGATATATGAAATACTCAAGGGTAAAGGTGAGAGGGGCAAAGTTTAAAAGAGATGTGTGCGGCAAGTTTTTATTTACACAGAGGGTGGTGAGTAGCTGGATTGCCCTGTGGGGGTGGTTGGAGGCTGATAACATAGTGGCATTTAAGACATTTTCGATAAATACATAGATGTGCATGGAATGGAGGGATATTGATCATGTGCAGGCAGATAAGACTTGATCTTGGCATCATGTTTGACACACACATTGTGGGCCAAAGGGCCTGTACTGTACTGTACTGTTCTAAGTTCTATGTTACAGAACTTTCTTTGGGAAACTTTGGTTGTCCTGAGACGTTAACTGCTTCTTGCTCCATAGATGCTGTCTATGTGGAATTTCCAATATTTCAGATTCCCCTCCCCCCCAATGGTATCGGAGGTGAATACTGATGATGCAGGATTTATCGGCATAACTAGGAAGGCTGTGCATAAGATTGAAGTGGGCAGGGTGACAGAATTAGCAAACCAGCAAAACTATAAAATCAATATCCCTCTCAATCAAAAGACTGCAGATGCCGTGAATTTAAAAATGGAACAAAGGTTGGAACAACTCAGCAGGTCAGTCAGCACCTGTGGGGGGGGGGAGAGAGAGAGTGGATCATTCTTGTCAATTGAAACAATAACTCTTTCTCTTTCTCTGAGAAAACCGGGTGAGTTTTCCCCTGCATGTTCTGTCTGTACATCAATATTGTACCCGAGGCAGAGGGAATACCCAGTGTTGTCACCACCAGTGCCTCTACTGTGTGTGAACAGAATCATCCGCACCGAACCGTGACCTTGTTGTTTTAGAAATCCGGTGGCGTCTATGCAGAAGGGGGGGGGGGGGGAGGGGGGGGGGGGGGGGGGGGGGGGGGGGGAAGGGACGCTTTGGGGGAAACTGGGGAAACCTGCCCTGCCCTGCCCTGCCCTGCACCAAACGGCGGAGGATGGATTGTCCCAGTAGAGTACTATTCCCTTTGCACGGATGGTACCGGCTGCAGCCCAGATCCACATCGTCCCACACGGGGGATGGGAGCGACTACCTGCCTCCATAAACACCTCACCTGCCGTCTGCTGCGAGGTTTTACGGAGGCAGGTAATATCAGCGTTAATATCATCCCATCGCCGAGGTACAAGGTCTGAAACCTAACACCAAATACATGTCTACAATGAACCGCAACGTACAGTATTAGTTGGATATTCATCTCCAAGCTTATTTTTCTAAGACTCCCACATTATGAATGGAAAGACAGCGACATGTATACATAATTTGACCATTTTACCAAATCGCACACTCTATAAAACAAGTTAGCATCCTCTGGTCTGACTCGTTTAAGTTTTACAGCGAGGATGGGAATCTCCTCTTGTGGGTGGTTGACATAAATATCAATTTATCTGCAAGGGGCCAGAGTAAAATACGAGCTAGATGGCCAGAGGCACCTGTCAACTCACCGCAATAAACACGATGGCAGCATCTCCTACTTCACAGCGGGCTGGGACACGGGCAAGACGGTCGGTCGGCCGGGAGGGGAAAGAGGGGGGAGTGGGCAAAGGAAAGATGTGACCCCGTTAAATCGAGCGAGAGAGCCGGGTCCCGGGAGCGTAACTGAGCGGAGCGGACAGCGCTGGCTAACTCTCCTCTCCTCTCCTCTCCTCGCCGCCGCTGCGAGGAACAGCCAGAAGGTGGGAGGAGGTGGGAGGAGGAGCGAGGGGGAGGAGGAGGCAGGGAGCAGGGAGCAGAGGATTTGCCGTCTCTCTGCAAACGATCCGGGAAGATAAATCGGAAATCTAGGACGATGTTTGTGTGTGTGTGTGTGTGTCTGGCGAAGCGCGTTGACACACCTCGAGTGATGGTGAAGAGAGGCACAGAAAATGCTGGAGTCACTCAGCGGGACAGGCAGCATCTCTGGAGACAAGGAATGGGTCGGGACTGAGGGTCAGGGGAGAGAGAGAGGGGGAGACACAGAGATAAGGAAGGGTAGGTGTGAGTATGAGACGGGTTTAACTCCTTCCGAGCAAGGAAGAAATGGTGCAATATCATTTATTGTGTAGGAAGGAACTGCAGATGCTGGTTTACACAGACGGTTGACTCCAAATGCTGGAGTAACTCAGTGGGACAGGCAGCGTGTCTGGAGAGGTACTGGGTTAACCCAGCCGGAGTGTTGAGACCCTTCTTTAGTCTGAAGAAGGGTCTCGACCCGAATCGTCACCCGTTCCTTCTCTCCAGAGATGCTGCCTGTCCCACTGAGTTACTCCAGCATGTTGAGTCAACCTTCAATATCATTTCTTCCCATCTAGAGTGGAGGGGGGGGGGTTACTGTGTGTTTCTCCCTGGTTACGGAATGGTGAGGGTCAGTGCCCACTTTGGCCCAGAGCACCGGCGGCGCACCGCATTGCCAATGCAGTTTGTCCTGTTCAACGCTGAACCAGCAACGTGCGCCTCGCTAGCGCTGCTAGACAGAAAAGGGAGCAGTCTTTCATAATCTGTATCCACCAACAGCAAAATTACAATCTGCAGCATTTTTGGAAATCTGAAATAAAAACCAGATTACGCAGCAGGTCAGGCTGCATCGTCTGAAGAAAGGTCTCGACCTGGAACTTCATCTATTCATATAACCATATAACAATTACAGCACGGAAACAGGCCATCTCGGTCCTTCTAGTCCGTGCCGAACACTTATTCTCCCCCAGTCCCATCTACCTGCACTCAGACCATAACCCTCCATTCCTTTCCCGTCCATATACCTATCCATTTTATTTTTAAATGATAAAATCGAACCTGCCTCCATGGTTCTAGGATCTCTGATGGTCAGCATGGACTCAGTGGGGCTGAAGGGTCTGTTTCCGTGCAGAGTGGCTCTATGATGACAAGTGGTCATTTTATGACAAGCAATGGGAAAGAGGATTAATAATGTTTAAGAAGGAACTGCAGGTGATGGAAAATGGAAGGTAGACAAAAATGCTGGAGAAACTCAGCGGGTGAGGCAGCATCAATGGAGCGAAGGAAATAGTCAACGTCTCGACCCGAAACGTTGCCTATTGCCTTCGCTCCACAGATGCTGCCTCACCCGCTGAGTTTCTCCAGCATTTTTGTCTACCAAGAGGATTAATAACATGGGTTTTAAGGAGCATCTGCAAAGTTGAAGAAGGGTTAGAGGGGAATGAGATTTGGGGATGGAATTTCAGAGTTTAGGACCTTTGGGGATCTGAAGACGGAGCACAAAAGACAATCTAGGGGTGATTGTGCAGTTATATTTGGAAGAACTCTTGGAGAATGCTAAGCGTTGGAGGAGACCACTGGGAAGGGATATGGCCATGAATGATTTGAAAATACGTATTAGAATGGTACAGCTGGGACTGGAAATGTAAGCACCTTGTGAATCACTGACCATAGAACACATAACAGGCCGTCTTGGCCCACAATGTCCATGTCAAACATGATGCCAAGTTAAACAAATCTCCTCTGCCTGCAGATCAGTTCAGTTTTACCGAGGTACAGGGAACAGGTTTTGTTGTGTGCTAACCAGTCAGCAGAAAGACCAAACATGATTATATTCGAGCCATATACAGTATGTGGATACATGATGAGTGAATAACGTTTAGTGCAAGGTAATGCCAGCAACGTCCGATCAAGAATAGCCCAAGGGTCACCAATGAGGTAGATAGTAGTTCAGGACTGCTCGCTGGTTAGGGTAGGATGAGTCAGTTGCCTGATCACAGCTGGGAAGAAACTGCCACTGATGATCCATATAACTAGATTATAGAACATTGAACACAGGCCCATCGGCTCATAATGTCTGAACTGAACATAATGCCAAGACCAACTTATCTGCCTGCAGATAATCCATATCCCTCCATTCCCTGCATGTCCATGTGCCTATCCACAAGGCTCTTGTGCCTCCACCACATTCCAGGCACTCACCACTCTCTGCTTAAAATACTTGCCCTGCATATCTCATTTAAACATTGCCCCTCCAACCTCCGAGCAACGCTTTGATATTTCCACCCTGGGAAAAGGCTCTGACCATCTACCCTATCTATCCCCCTCATAATTTCATATCAGGTCTCCATTCAGCCACTGGATGGTTTATATAGTAGTGAAAACATGTTGACCAGTGTCTCAAGTTCTGAAGTCTGAAGAAGGGCCTGACCCACAACATCACCCAAGGAACACAAAAGTGCTGGAGAAACTCAGCGGGTGCAGCAGCATCCATGGAGCGAAGGAAATAGGCAACCTTTTGGGCCGAAACCCTTCTTCAGAAATTCTTTTCTCAGGATGCTGCCTGACCCACTGAATTACTCCAGCACTTTCTGTCTACCTTTGGTATAAACCAGCACCTGCAGTTCTTTGTTTCCTCCCTCAAATTAATTTCATGGGTTCAATGAATTTTGGAGGAAGAGTGCCATTCCCTAACATTATTATAAAAGCTCTGGTGTTGCTACCTAAAGGATTGCAGTTCTCAGCAGAAATGTCTTACAACTAAAAGCAGAGAGAGGAAATCTCTCATTGATGTCCAGATGACAAATCCTGTTGTAAATTCAGCAAATGTGAACAGCGTAGGAAGAGAGAGTGAGCTTACAATGGCCACAAAGGGGCAAATCAAGCTGACAGGGGCCAATACCTTCTGGGAAAGCTGGTCAAAAATTTAAAGTCGTGTTCCCTATAACACATCTGGAATAAATGTCGGCAAATGCAGTCACAGGAAAAAATCTCACTCGGTAGACTCGAATGCAGAATCAATGATTCTCAAACAAAAACATCATTGAGATAAAAATTAATTTGTTTAGGAGGGAGATAAATTAGATCAGGGCAAGAATGCAACTCGTGCAGAATTAAATCAGATACTTTTTACACACCTTCCCTGACATTCATGTCTGTTGTCTTCAGAAAGAGAAATTGTTAGCACAATGGGAGCGAAAAAAAGAAACCAACCCTTTTTCACCTCCCCTCCCAGGTCCGAAGATGGGACGACGGTTCGCTAGACGGCCAGATGAAGGCGACGGCTGTAATGGGCCTTTATTGCCAGCTGCAGTTGGAACTGTGGAGTGGAGCCAAACCCTGGCGACTATTGCATATGTGGACTCAGTGGGCCGTTTCCGTGCATTATGTACTAAACCACAGATCGTACTTATGTATGGCAATGATTTTTAGTTTTTTAGAGATACAGCGTGGAAACAGGCCCTTCGGCCCACCGATTCTGCACCGACCAGCGATCCCCGCACTAGGGACAATTTACATTTACACCAAGCCGATGTACGTCTTAGGAATGTGGGAGGTAACCGAAAGTTTACCCATGCAGGTCATGGGGAGAACGTACAAACTCCGCATAGACAGCACCCATGGCCGGGATCGAACCCAAGTCTCTGGCGCTGTGTAAGGCAGCTACTCTACCACTGCACCACCATGCCGCCCCATCTTACTGATCTGTTTGGGGAAACAAATCTCACCGTACTTCAGTACACGTGATAATAAAGGAACCACTGAATGATTCTCCTCAAAGATTCAGCAAACAGGATTTTCCATAGTAATCCAATCCCATTCTAATTATTGACCCATTCAATGTCCGAATTATAAGCCATTGGCCAAGCTTCACTCAGTCCCCAACCAATGAATCGTGTTCTCCCTGATCCGCTGAGTTACTCCAGCATTTTGTCTTGTTTTCAGCTGAGAAACAGATCTTGTTATTCATACACCAGTGGCTCCATGTCCATCAATGTGTACATAAGCATATTGTTTATACATTGTTGGCATTCATGTCCTCACACTCAACCTCTATCTTGTCCTTGTCTGATATTAATATTTGCATCCTTTTTAAATTGAATGACTGAGCTAAAGAAGGGAATAAGAAGTTTAGTTTAGTTTTAGGATGCAGTGCGGCAACAGGCCCTTTGGCCCACCGAGTCCGTGCCGCCCAGCGATCGCCCCGTACACTAGCTAGCACTATCCTACACAGGTCTCTGGCGCTCCAAGATAGCAACTCTACCGCTAAGGCACCATGCCGCCCCTAAGGCGAATTTTTCTCTCCTTCACTATGCTCTAGTTATGCCTAATATCTGAGGAAGGATGTGCTGGTGTTTTAGAGGGTCCGGAGAAGGTTTAAGGGAATGATATCAGGGACAATTGGGTTAACATATGATGACACTTTGAAGGCTCTGGGCCTGCACTCACTGGAGCTTAGACAAATAGGGGGGAATCTCATTGAAACATACCAAATAATGAAAGGCCTAGAAGTGAGCGTGGAGAAGATGTTTCCAGGAGTGGGAGAGACTAGGACCAGGGGGCACAGCAGAATTTAAGGAGTTATCTTTAGAGTGGAGAAGAGGAAAAATTTCTTTAACTCAAGGGCAGTGAATCTGTGGAATTCATTACCACATATGGCCCAAGAGATATTTTTAAAGCAGAGATGAATGGGTTCTTCATTAGTAAGGGTGTCAAAGATTACGGGGAAATGGCAGGAGAATGTGGTTGAGAGGGAAATATAGATCAGCCATGATCGAATGGTGGTGCAGACTCAATGGGCCGAATGGCCTAAAGCTGCTCCTATGTTTTATGGTCATATGGTCTAATCGTAGCAACCAGACTGAGATGAGTTATCTCAATGGAGATCAAACCAAATAGTGACCAGGCCTGTATAGCCTAGCAACACACGGTGTATTTATAAAGAGCAAAGTGCGTTTAAATGTCATATGTGCCGGCAATGGAACAATGCAATGTTTCCATTCGGTCCCATTTGCTTGTTGAATCACAAGAGAAATCGTCACCTCCCCCTCTTTTGTGAAGCATAGTTTCCACTAGGAAGATATGACTGGCAAATGATTTCATATATGCTCGTCACTCCACTGACATTATTCCCAATATATTTCTCTTTTCTTCAATAATTAATTTGTGTTTGTCACTGAGCAGTTCTTCAGCACCCTGCTGGATTATGTACCATCGTCTGATGTTGGATGAAGGTGAGAGTGGGTGGGGAAGAGGAGAGGGGGGAAACAATAATGTCATTAGTGACATTCATTGACATTAATGACAATAAATAATCAAAATCAACTAAATACATTTTCCTAGTTTATTGGTTGGTTTATTATAATTTTTGCCACGTACTGAGATACAATTAAAAACTTTGTTCTGCATGCTATTCAAGCAAATCATAGTATATATGAATATAAAGGGCGGCACGGTGGCGCATCAGTAGAGTTGCTGCCTTACAGCGCTTGCAGCGCCGGAGACCCGGGTTCAATCCTGACTACCGGTGCTTGTCTGTACGGAGTTTGCACGTTCTCACCGTGACTGCAAGGGTTTTTTCCGAGATCTTCGGTTTCCTCCTACACTTCAAAGACGTATAGGTTTATAGGTAAATTGGCTTGGTGGAAATGTAAATTGGCCCTAGTGTGTGTAGGATAGTGTTAGTGTGCGGGGATCGTAGATCAGTGCGGACTCGCTGGGCCGAAGGGCCTGTTTCCGCGCTTTATCTCTTAAACAAAATTAGGTGGTAAAAATTAAAAAATAAACAGTGCAGAACATGGTGGTACAAATACAGAGAAAGCACCGTTACAAAATAGTGCAAGTGCCACGATGAGGTCGGGAGATTGTGAATTCATCCTTGACATACGAGAGGTCCATTGAAGAGTCTGATAACAATGGGGAGGAAACTGTTCCTGAATCTACGTTCTTTCAAATGTTTGCATCATCTGCACGATGAGAGTGGAGAAGAGATTGACCAAGGTGTGAATGGTTTAATTTAGTTAAAGCTTCGAGATAGAGTGTGGAAACAGGCCTTTCAACCCACCAAATTCATGCCGACAGGCGATCCTTGCTCACCAACACTATCCCACACACATTAGGGACAATTTACAATTTTACCAAGCCAATTAGCCCACAAACCTGAACGTCTTTGGAGTGGTAACCAGAGCTCCTAGACAAATCCCACGCGGTCGGGGGGAGAAGGTCCAAACTCTGCACAGACAGCACCCGCAGTCAGAATCAAACCCGGGTCTCTGCCGCTGTAGGGCAGCAATTCTACCGCTGCACCACTGTGCTGCCCTAATGATCTATGATTATGTTGGCTGTTTTTCCAAGGCAGCACGAAGTGTAGATGGGGTCAGGGAAGTAGTTAGCGTGAGGAGAGGCCGCTTTGCATGACGGACTTGGCTGTGTCCACAACAGTCTCGGGAGGGAGCAGTTGCCACACCAAACTGCGATGCATTTGGATAGGATGCAATCTAAAGGTTTTGATGTTGATGAGCACAGATGACTTTAAGGAAAATTAAAAAAAAACTTAAATGTAGATAGGAATTGTGGGGTACTTTAAGAGGTAAGAAGGATAGAAGGAGGCTTGAGTGTGCCATAAATATAACATGATATATTTGGGCCTTTTGTGTGCATGGTCAATCCAAAATCTGATCAGTTTCGAGCAGGACCTAGATTTCCATCGTCTTCAGTTTCAAGTTCAAGTTCATATTTCTATAGCACCAGTCACAGCCTCATGATGGACTAACATACCTCCAGGCAAATATTAGCCAGCATTTTCTCCAGCATTTTTCTCTACCCCCGATTTTCCAGCATCTGCAGTTCCTTCTTAAACATACAGGCAATTAAAGTACTTTTGAAGTGAGTCAAATATGATAATATGTTCTAATATTGCACTAAATAACTCCCAGCAGCAGCAGTGTAATATTGGGAAATAATTAAGTGATTACTGCTAGCCGCAGATAAATATTAGAGTTAAGATATTTCCCGCCGTGTTCAATCTTTGCATGAAGTTGTCCTCAATATTGCCCTCACAGTTAAGACATATCAGTGCCGTATAGCACAACATGGCAGGATCATTCTACAAATCCAATTATATATCCTGCATTACAACACTCGCCACCTACAAGATTACTTTGTCTGTAAACTGCTTTGGAGCATGCAAAGGGCACGAAAAGCATCAAATTAAGTATTTATGTTCATATTAGGAGTAAATTTAGCTCCTCCCTTGTCACGACTCACTACCCATTGTAAGCAGCTCCTGACACCAATCTTTAGATTTTAGACTTTAGGCTTCAGAGATTCAGCACAGAAACAGGCCCGTCGGCCCACCGAGCCCGCGCCAACCAGAGATCACCCCGTATGCTCGCACTATCCTGCACGCCAGGGACAATTTACAGAAGCCAATTAACCTACAATCCCTGGGATTCAGAGGCACATCCCAGATAATAATAAAACTATAACTCTGCTTCTCTTTCTGCAGTTGCTTCTCGGCTCGCTGAGACTTCCTGTCATTTTCTGCATTTATTCTTAATATTTCCCCTTGTTGGAGAAAAAAAAGGGAGGACGTTCTTTTGAACTTGAGATGAAACTTATTGATTTGGCCACTCAATAAACTTTCTCTGAGACTCCCTCCTTTGAGTAGGAAGGCAATGCAAAAAGAGTGCTGGTAGTGTTTAATGGCCCATGTAAAATGACTTGCACTATTATCCAAATTACCTCGAACAGTGGGTAGCACGGTTGCACAGGAGTGGAGTTGCTGCCTTTAGGGCCTGCCCCAAATAGGCCACTCTTTAGGCGACCACCAGGGACTAGTTTTAATGGAATTCACCTACGACACCTAGCGATAACCTACGACCACACCTACGACAGCAACTACGTCAGCAAAATTGTTGGCACTGTCGCTGAAATTTTTTCGACATGTTGAACATTATGCTTCAGTCGCCTGTAGTCGCCCAAAAAAGCGCCCGAGTGGGACAGACCCATTCTTGTGCTGCGTGCATATAACGTCAGAGACTCAGGTTCGATCCCAACTACGGGTGCTGACCTGGATTTCAAACTGACCACGGGTGCTGTCTGTGTGGAGTTTTTACGTTCTCCCCGTGACCCACGTGGGATTTCTCCGAGATCTTCAGTTTCCTCCCACACTCTAAAGACGTACAGGTTCGTAGGTTAATTGGCTTGGTATAAATGGAAAATTGT
The DNA here is from genome assembly GCF_028641065.1 of Leucoraja erinaceus. Lineage (NCBI taxonomy): Eukaryota > Metazoa > Chordata > Chondrichthyes > Rajiformes > Rajidae > Leucoraja > Leucoraja erinaceus. The sequence goes on along the minus strand of NC_073409.1, from coordinate 17,005,370 downwards.
CCCTAATGCGTGTATTGTAGCGTTAATGTGCGGGGATCGCTGGTCGGTGCGGACTCAGTGGGCCAAAGGACCCGTTTCCTCGCTGTATCTCAAAAACTAAAAGTAAGTGAGAATTTTAAAAAGAAACAGGGATGAAAAGACAAGGTCCCTAATGTGGAATGACAGCTAAAAAGTGTCTGGAAACTAGAAAAAAAGATAATGTTTTATTTATTTTGTAAATCATTCAAAATCAATTTCAATCTCTCCAATGCATTAAAGAAATGGGTTTATTGAGAGATGTTACTGTGCTGCATTTTTTCTGCTGTGGATGCACTTTATGCCAGAGAGATGAGGGAGTAAAAACTACTTTTATTAATTCCTCCTTCATTAACCGATAGCTGTTGGACTTCCCAGCGAAGTTTAATTGCAGCTCGTGCCATTGCATTTATGCACCACATCACTCTTAATTCGACAAGAGCAGCGTATTCCAACTCAGTCAGCAAGAAGTCCAGAGATGGTTCTCTAGTTAATTGCACTCGCAATGCTCTTCCCTGGCCTTTCCTTATTTTCTCAGACAGGAGGAGGAAAATTAATAATCTGATTCTCGTTAACGGTGCCAAGTTGGGGGCAAAGGGTGCTGCATTTTCCAGAGTTGCCTCTCAGCCCCTAATAATTCTGCACACTTGGTCGAGTCCAACCAACTCATTAGAGAGAGTACAACTCTTATGAAGACCTAAATCTGTTAATCCTAAGGCTGGATAAATCATTGAAAGCGGATTATGTAGACAATGCAAGCTGCTCCCCAAATATAGATGCATTCTTGTCCATTTATATATTTTGATTTTTCGTGTCATCTTTACTGCTTTCTGTTCAGGTGAAAACGCTTTACACTTTGAGTTGCTCGTCTAGCAAATTAAGGAATGCTTCTCCAATACATAATTTTTAAGCTGCTTGTGAAGTAGTGGGAATGAACCTGAGCTAGCCGTTAAGTATGTTGACAGATTGGCATACAGGCTCTCTTCATCAATCATGACCATGTTTCCTGCCTGGAGATGATCCTCGCTGACTGAGGTGATCATCACTGCATAATCAACAGAGATATACTTGCCCTCATTGAAAACAATGCATGTCTGCTTTCTCCTTGGCCAGCTGCAGAGGCAAGGCATTATTTACTTTGCAATATTAAACTTTGACTGCACTGCACACAATACAAAGACATTACCTTTCCGATAGGAACAAACATCTAATTTCATGTTTCATGTATTTTGTGTTTTATGACTGTTGGCAGATCAACTTCCCACCTGGGATAAATAAAGGTCTATCATATTGTATAAGAGCTACACAAAGTGCTAGAGCAACTAGCTCTTGGCATCTCCAAGTTTGCGGATGACACAAAGCTGGGTGGCAGTGTGAGCTGTGATGAGGGTGCTATGAGACTGCAGGGTGGCTTGGATAGGTTGGTTGAGTGAGTGGGCAGATGCAAGGCAGATGCAGTATAATGTGGATAAATGTGAGGTTATCCACTTTGGGGGCAAGAACAGGAAAGCAGATTATTATCAGAATGGTGTCAGATTAGGAAAAGGGGAAGTGCAACGAGACCTGGGTATGCACAATTGTACATCAGTCACTGAAAGTAAGCATGCAGGTACAGCAGGCAGTGAAGAATGTGAATGGCATGTTGACCTTCATTGCGAAAGGATTTGAGTTTAGGAACAATGATGTCCTTTTGCAGTTGTACTGGGCCCTGTGAGACCGAACCTGGAGTATTGTGCCCCATTTTGGTCTCCTAGTTTGAGGAGGGACATTATTGCTATTGAGGGTCACCAGGTTAATTCCTAGGATAGCGGGAGGAATATATGATGAAGGAATGGGTCACCTGGGCTTGTATTCACTGGAATTTAGAAGAATGAGAGAGGGGATCTTATGGTAACAAACTTCTTAAAGGATTGGACAGGCTAGATGCAGGAAAAATGTTCCTGATGTTAAGGGAAACATAGAAACATAGAAAATAGGTGCAGGACTAGGCCATTTGGCCCTTTGAACCAGCACCACAATTCATTGTGATCATGGCTGATCATCCACAATCCTCAGGCTTGTCTCAGCAGGTCACCCTTGCCTCGAGAGGAGATGCTGGCGGTCTCAGGATAACCCTGGCAGCTCAGTTCTGAGCTTGAAGAGGAGGTGCTGGTGGTTTCAGGAGTACCTTGGTGACTCAGCCTCCGTGTGTGTGTGTGTGTGTGCCTTCTCTCATTGTCCCCGGGCAGGTAAGAGGTAATGGGAATCTCAGGTTTGGCCTGGCCACTGTATGGGCTTAGAGGAGGCGCTGGTTGTCTTGGGCTTGTCCTGGCAGAGACAGCCTCTCCTTCTCTCTCCCTCTCTCTCTCTCCTCACTGAGTCACTGAGTCATGACATATGTCAGCGTCAATATGTTATGGAACTTGTAAAGAAAACTTGGCAAGCTGAAGTTTCATCCAAATGACTAGAGCCATGGGATAGCATGATGCTGGCAAACTGAGTGAACCCTTAAGCACAAGTTCCCTTAACATCAGGAACATTTTTAAGCACAAGGACTCATACAGCTAATCATTTGTTATATAAATATGTAATCATATTTACCATAATGGTAAAGTAAATATTGTATGCTCCAATTGCAATGTTTGCTTTTTATTAGCAGGAATTGAAAGTTAAATGAAAGTTAAAAAAGTAGGAAAAATAACACTGAGAATATTCGGCAGGACATTTAGCATGTACTTTCATCAGTGCTGAAACATTTGCTCTCTTTCTGTTCCCACAGATGCTGACTGACTAGCTGAGTATTTTTGTATTATGTTTCAGTTTTTACTATTAGGCTAAAATAGCAGGGAGAGGTCCCTTTACCTACAATTAGAACACAATCTAAAAGCGAACGAGATTCAAAAATTTCCTGCGCTCCATAGATGCTGCCTCACCCGCTGAGTTTCTCCAGCATTTTTGTCCAGCTTCAAAAATGACAAGTTGTGATCTGTAAATATAAGGGGCCTCGTCTCCCATCCACCTCCTTCAACGTTATTTGGTCTTGACTCTTAGCAACTACTGACATTGTAAAGGTAGGGTGGGAGATTGCAAACCTTCACGTGGTCCACCCTGTTTTGACGAATGCAATCAACCTGGCGTTGCACAATCAAATAGAACAAGTTGTCCTACAACTTTAGGCTGTGCACACCATACGCAAGAAGAAGTAGACGTTGTAAAGGTGCAAGATGCATGTTTCAAAACCAAGTATGGGATTTTCTGAAGCACAAGGTGCTGGAGAAACTCAGAGCGTCAGGTATCATCTATTGGGGGAACGAATAAGCAATGTTTCGGGTCAGGACCCTCCTTCAGACCCCTGTGCTTCCCACTGTTCCCCAGCTGTTCAACCATTTTCTGACCCAGACTCGCTACTACAGCCATTGTGTCTTTCCTCAGCAGTAGATTTCAACACAAGAGTCTGAAGAAAGGTCCCGACCCAAAACATTATTTGCCCATTCCCTCTGGAGATGCTGCCAGACCCGCTGACTTCCTCCAGAACATTGTGCTTTGTTCAAGTTTCCAGCAGCTACAGTTTCTTGTGCCTCCATATAATATTCTATTTCAGCTTTGGTACTGAGGATGCTTGAATGACATTAGAACTAGATCAATTGGAAAAAAAAGGTTTAGTAGGGAATCATTTTGCCCAAAGAACCATTATCACCTGAGCACATCCGGTTAAGAAAATAGAAAATTCTAGAAATTGTTTTTTTTAGTTTATTTTAAGATACAGGCCCTTCGGCCCACCGGCTCCACACCGACCCCCGCACATTAACACTATCCGACACACACGAGGGACAATTTACATTCATGCCAAGCCAATTAACCTACATACCTGTACGTCTTTGGAGTGTGGGAGGAAACCGGCGCTCCTGGAGAAAACCCACGCGATCACGGGGAAAACATAAAACTCTGTACAGACGGCACTGTGCCATAGTCAGTCAGATAACACTGAAGGAGGGTTTTGCTGATTTCCAGCATTGGCTTTTATCCATGTCTGTCACAGTCTGCCCTCTCCTCATTCTCATCCACTTCACCTCCCAGTACTTTTCCACCGGTCCCTCCTTCTCCTCACCTGCCTGCCACTCCCCTCTCATCAGCCTAACTCTCCTCACCTGTTGCACTCAGTTGCCTCTGATCACCAATTAACCCGGTATATAGACTCTCCTCACCGTTCACACAGTGCCAGATTGTTCTCAGCATTCATGCAAGACTCTCCAGCAATTTCCTGACTGCCTACATGGATTCGAACCTGCCTGCCCCTGACCATTCTGTCCTGTCGTCTTCCCGGATATCACCTCAGCCTTCTGTCCCCGACCACGGCCTTCATCCCGTGGTTTCTGTCTGCCTCTCTCCTGGGCTGTTTGGTGTATCCCTGCTACGGCTCCTCGACTTCCTGCCTGACTTCGACTCTCCTTTCGTCTGTCCCTCGCTGGTTTGTTTGCATCGTGTGTTGGATCTCCTGGTTACCGGACCTTCCGCTACCCCGACTACGTCTCCTGCCTGCCCCTCTTCGGAACCCTCGCTCAATCCTGAGCCTCTGTGTGAGTACGGTGTACCCATTCCTGTGTTACTACTCTGTGTTACAGTATGGTTATAAGGTTCATTACCAATTATACCTGCCTGATTCTGTGCTGCTATTGGGTCCAAACTATACCCGTTACAATGTCCTCATCCATCATCTACCTACACCTTCAATGCTCATACTTGCTGGACCTGATGGTAACATTTAGCAATTCTGATTTTATTTATTTCATTTCTCCAGTATCTACTCTGCTTTGTTTTTAGATAAAGAAACTACGCCAGCACTTCATGAACCTGTCAAATAGTCTCTAGTGTTCTGTTATCTACATCGCTCATTTGCATTCGCAGACATCAGTGCAACAGCTGGAAGCTGCAATTATAGAAGCAAGGATATGAGCCATCAGAACACACACAAAGATAGTAGCTCCAAACGCTCAAATCACCATCATAAACTTACAGAAACAATCGTATGATCAAGGTCGCTCCTATCCATCATAATCTGGCTTTATAGATAGTGTCTGACTATCAGTGAACGCTCCCCCCTTCTCCTTCGTTGCCATCTCTTGATCATTAGACATGTCCATGAATGTTGGTGACCTTCAGTTGTTTGATCACTAATAACATTTGAAACTAAATGTCTGGCCATAAGTCAGTGCCTTTGGCTATAATAATTGAGTCTGTAGATTCCTTTGAGAGGGCGGCATTGGGTTGATTGTGCGGCATGGTGGTGCCGCGGTAGAGTTGCTACCCTGCGCCCCAGGTTCGATCCCAACTGCGGTTGCTCCCTGTGTGGAGTTTGTACATTCTCCCCGTAATAAACGTGGGTTTTCTCCGGTTCCTCCAACACTCCAAAGACATACAGGTTTGTAGATTAATTGGCTTCTGTCAAGAATCTAAATTGTCATTAGTGTGTAGGATAGTGCTAGTGAACGGGGATCGCTGGTCGATGAGGAATCAGTGGGTCGAAGGGTCTGTTTCCACACTGTATCTCTAAACTAAAAGTTTTGGTATTGTTGCCCCCCCAACCCACACACTCAGAAATCAGTCTGAAGAAGGGTTTCGGACCAAAACGTTGCCTATTTCCTTCGCTCCAGAGATGCTGCCTCACCCGCTGAGTTTCTCCAGCATTTTTGTCTAACGTCTGTAGATCAATGTTGTTAAGGATCCTGCCAATAATTCAATGCTGTTAAGGGTCTTGCCTTTCACATCTTGTGCATAAAGAGAAAAAAAATGTTCCATTCCAGCTGATCAGACCTCAACTACCAACAACAGTAATGAAGATGGTTGTCCACCAGCCATTTGTTCACAAGTCTTCAGAAGATCTCCATGACCGACAAGAGAAAGTCCATCCTTGATGTTCGACAGCGTTAGCATCACTGAGATCCAACGCCAATAAGCTGGGTATCACGATTACGCAGAAGGTCAACCAGAACAACCAATAAATCGCTGGGGTGTTACAATGAGTTAAGATGAGGTGACGAATGACTCGCTTCCCGACTCCTTGATGCATGGCAGAAGTCAAGCGTAAGAGCAATGTACGCCACTTGTCTGGATGAGTGCAGCTCCAATAATCTGCAAGAAACGTGAGGATTTCTGGAATGACAGACCACCACAAATGTTGAGTCGCACCATTGTCAGTGCATCATGTGCAGCCATGATCACATTGCATGGCGGTGCTGGCTCGAAGGGCCGAGTGGCCTACTCTGCACCTATTGTCTATCATCTAAAATGCCCTGCTGCTGGTCACCAAGATAGACACAAAATGCTGGAGTAACGCAGCGGGTCAGGCAGCTTCTCCGGAGAGAAAAAAGGTGGGTGATGTATCAGGTCGGGATCCTTCTTCAGTCTGTTTATGGAAACAGTCCACTAGTTTACAGAAAGCTTCATGTCGATGAAGGACCACCTGCTTTTGTGCTGATTTGTGATGAACAGGATGACCTGGCTCTGCTCTAAAAACACAGGCTCTTCTCAATGTTGCTGTTGAATGTAGTCAAGCACCTTGCAGAGAATTTGTTCCACACCAAAGTAAAATAGCCCTTTTTTGCCTTCTCTTTGGTGTTTATGTTGAATCCATACCCCCTGGTTACACTAACAATCATCAAATCATTAATACCACTCGTAACACTTCCACTCTCCCTCTAATCTTCTCTCCATTGGGAAGAATAACTCTGACTTATGTCTTTTTATGCAACTGGTATTACACCAATAAATCCCAATGGCATCTTCTCCAAAATGTTTTTTTATCTTGTGACATCCTTAAATGAAGGATTCACACCAACTGTGGATTAGCCGCCTTGAGAAATTCCTGGAAATATGACCAATTCTTAAGGAGTTGGTCTCTCGGGATTCATGTGATGCAACGGGTAAAAGATGTTTTCAACATCACGCGGATAGATCTACTTCCCAGCTTTGAAAATTTCTTTTTAAGGGGCCTTCTGATTTCTACTTTATTTCTCTTGAAAGTTGGCTTCGTTTTTTAAATGTGACTTTTTCCCCCTTCTATTGAAATGGGTTGTACATAGAATGGATTACTCCTTGGACCTCAATTAGCCAATTTTGTGCTGTATTTAAATCCTGAAACATTAATATTAATGTTCCTCTTGCAGGTTACAGAGTTGATATTTCTCAAAGTTACATTACTTTGCAGCAGAAAAACAAACCATTGGACCCAACTGGTCCATATGAGCAGATACAAGGAACTGTAAATGGTGGTTCACCAAAAAAAAGACACCAAATACTGGAGTAATTCATTGGTCCACGTGACTCCCAATTCCCTTCAAAGTCATATTTAATCAAAACTTACTCGCATATCTTTCCATTTATCCTTCATTATGTATCATAGAATATTTCTCCAAGCATTTAGCGGGTGGCATGGTGTCGCAGCAGTACATTTACTGCCTCACAGCGCCAGAGGCCCGGGTTCAATCCCAACTGCGGGTGCTGTCTGTACGGGGTTTGCATGTTCTCCCCGTGACCGCGTGGGTTTTCTCCGGGTGCTCTGGTTTCTTCCCACACGCCAAAGACGTACAGGCTTGTAGGCTAATTGGCTTTGTAAATTGCCCCTAGTATGTAGGATAGTGTAGTGTACGGGTGATCGCTGGTCGGTGTGGACTTGGTGGGCCATATCTCTAAAACTAAAAACATTGCCTTCATGACAGACTGCCCTGTCTGAGCAGTGATAAATGCTTATTCATTTCCACATGACCAGCTGGTCCCAGAGCAACAGGCATCCTCTGAAAAGATCGGTGGCAATTAATATATTCCAAACAAGTGGCACAATCTTTCTTCTCGGCAATGATCAAAAATCTGTTGAGAGCCCAGTTAACATTTCATAAATATTCCTCATTTGCGTCTGGCATTCAAAAGAATAATGAAGAATTCAAAAATATATGAATCATTAAAGAATGTCAACAATTTGTTCAAGGCAGCCACAGCAGGATAGTCATTAATTTTCACTCAAGTGATCACAATTATAAAAGACTTGCTTTAATTAGTACCGTACAACAGAATCCACTTGATATTTGTATTCATTCAATGTACTGTATTGATAGAGGAAACAAGCTTGCATTAATCACATCATTATGCTTTTCATGGTTTGAAAAGCCCTGCCTCGTAAGACCATCTCAATTTGCCAGCCACCCTCAACTGCACATATATTATCATTTTGAGTATAAGAAGGCAGTGGAGGCCATTCACTGGATGTATTCAAAAGAGAGTTAGATATAGCTCTTGAGGCTAACAGAATCAAGGGATATGGGGTGAAAGCAGGAACAGGGTACTGATTCCGGAAGATCAGCCATGATCATATTGAAAAAGAGGAAGTCTTTTAGGACCGAGATGAGAAAATAATTTTCACACAGAGAGTGGTGAGTCTGTGGAATTCTCTGCCACAGAAAGTAGTTGAGGCCAATTCATTGGCTATATTTAAGAGGGAGTTAGATGTGGCCGTTGTGGCTAAAGGGATCAGGGGGTATGGAGAGAGGCAGGTACAGGATACTGAGTTGGATGATCAGCCATGATCATATTGAATGGCGGTGCAGGCTCGAAGGGCCGGATGGCCAATTACTGCACCTATTTGCTGTGGTTCTATGTCTATGTTTCTAAGATTTAGAAAGTCAAGAGGCAGTTTTATAGGATTTCAGTTAGGCCGCAATATGGAGCATTGAGTGCAGTTCTGGTCGCCCCATTACAGGTGGGATGTGAAGGCCTTAGAAAGGGTGCAGTGGAGGTTTGCCAGAACGATGCCTGGATTAGAGGGGACTACTTACAAGGAGAGGTTGGACCAAATGATGAGAGGCATAATATAGGGAGATCTGTTTCCCAGAATGGAAATTTCAAACGGTAGTGGTGAAAGGGGAAACGATGAATGGAGATGCGGGGGGCAATTTTGTTTTACACAGAGGGTGGTAAAGGCCTGGAACACTGCCAGGTGTGGTAGTGGAGGCACTTACGATAATAGCATTTAAGAGACTTCTGGATAAACACATGGATATGCAGGGAGTGGATGGATGTGGATTATGTGCAGGCAGATAAGGATTGATCTTGGCATCATGTTCGGCATGGACATTGTGGGCCGAATGGCCTGTTCCTGTGCTGTACTGTTCTATGTTCCATGTTCTATCATTCCCTTACAATCTCAGTCTTGGCTCAGTGGTCATCTCTGGGTCAAATTCCAATTCACATCACAACAGTCGTGGATCAGAGGAAAGACTGCATTGTTTGCCGACTTTTAAATGCATTATCAAACGGAGGCCTGTCTCGGGTGGACATAAAGAATGTTCAATAATGGTTCAAAAATGCTGGAAATCGGAAATACAAACTGAAAATGTCGGAAATATCAGGAAGTCAGTCGGCATGTGTGGAGAGAGAAACAGACCTAACATTTAATATTGTCGCTGTTAGGTGACACAGTGACACAGCGGTAGATTTGCTGAGGTCGACAAAAGTGCTGAAGATTTGCTGAAGCTAGAGACCTGGGTTCGATACTGACTATAGGTGCTGTCTGTGTGGATTTTGTACGTTTTCCCTGTGACCGTGTGGGTGCCCTGGTTTCCTCCCACATTCCAAAGACGTACAGGTTTGTAGATTAATTGGCTTTTGTGAATTGCACCCCGAGCATAGGTTGCGTAAGTGGGATAACATAGAACTAATGTGGAAGGGATCTATAGTCAGCGTGGACTTGGTGTGCCGTAGGGTCGGCTTTCATGCTTTACCTCTTGAACTAAAACTACATTATAAAAAATATTCAGTCAGCAGAAAGAATTATGAATTATGTTTCCGTTTCTGCAGTTGCTGCTTGACCAGTTGAGTATTTGAATCAGTCTGAAGAAGAGACCTGATGCAAAACATTGCTTATCCATTACCTCCATAGATGCTGCCTGACCCACAGAGTTCCTCAAGCACATTATATTTTGTTCAAGGTTCCACCAAATGCAGTTCCTTGTGTGTCTCAGTATTTCCAGTATCCTTTCTTGTTATTGAACATCACTGATCACAACTTTATGTCGGCATGGTGGCGTAGCAGTAGAGTTAGTGCCAGAGACCCGGGTTCGATCCTGACCACGGGTGCATCCATTCTGTATTTTCTTCCCGGTATTTGCGTGGGGTTTCTCCAAGATCTTCCTCCCACACTCCAAAGATGTACAGTTTTGTAAGTTAAATGGCTTTATACAAATGTGAAATTATCCCTAGTGTTTGTAGTGTGGTGTGAATATGCGGGGATCGCTGGTCGGCGCGGACTCAGTGGGTCGGAGGCCCTGTTTCCGCGCTGTATCTCAAAGCTAAACTAAATTTACTTTCAAGAACATGGTGATGTCCCCAACATACTAAAGCAGATGATCTAAATATTGTTCTTTGAATGAGTTTCCTTTCTGGAGATTTACTTTCATGTTTCCGACATTGTGAGGCAGTGCCTGAGTAATATCCAATTGTCACTACAGTGTTTGGGATGTTCAGATATTGTCGAGTCGAGTTTGAGGTTAGTTTAGTTTATTATCACATGTACTGAGGTACAGTGAAAAGCTTGTGTTGTGTGCTAACTAATCAGCGGAAAGACAACATATGATTACAATCGAGCCGTCCACAGTGTACAGATATATTCTCAATCATTTGGCAGCATTTGGGAATGGAAAATTGTTGGTTGCATGAGAATTTGTTTAAAAAAATATATTACTGCACATCGCACACTGGTATTCTGCACATAAATCTTGAAATAAATTGCCAAACTATGTGTTATCGTGTTACCGTTTTAAATAACAATGTTTAACACGACAAATCTATATTTGAAGGCAAACATTATCAATGTAAAATACAGCAAAAATAAATTAAATTAATATACTCACTATCACAGGAAGGGTCAAACCTTCTGAAAATGTTATTAATAATCAGCATACAACTGCTCTGCCCATGTGTATAAATATATCTCAATGAAAAATGTATTTTTACAGTGTTATTTTGTATAATACAAAACAAAATTAACTGTTAGATCTTTTGTTCCAAAAAGCAAAATCAATGTTCTATAGGCTCGGCAAAGACTTTTAGACAGTGCATTCATTCACTTAAATGTACTGTGAATGCAAAAGCGCAGCGCAATTTAAGCAAAGCCAATCGTATAAATCATGAGCAAGATTGCCAAGCTATCCTGTGTCCATTTCAAGGCACTTTACAATGCTTTCACTACTCTTAGAGCGCAGGAAGAACGCTTTAAGTTTTTGCACGTAGCTACTCAATGACATAAATTGTTGGGGAACTACTGTTGAATATTTTTCAAGAACGTTACAATCTTCACAATTTTTCAGTCATTTGTATCGCTCCGTTTTCTGTTTTAATGTTAGAACAACTTCCACTAGTTACCTTGGCACTGCGGAAAATATTCTGACTGGTTGCATCATGGCCTCTTCATCATGGACACGCTAGAGGCAGGAAACATGTTCCCGATGTTGGGGGAGTCCAGAACCAGGGGCCACTGTTTAAAGGGCCTGTCCCACTGCGGCGACCCTAATTCGCAAGTTTAGAAGAGTTTGTCCTCGACTCGTACTCGCAGCATGGTCGATACGAGGTCCAAAGAGGTCTTTGTAACTCTCCTTCATGCTCGAGAGTAGTCCCCGCGTACTAGAGGCCTCAGTTAGGTCGCGCCGTTTTTTTCAACATCCTGAAAAATGCCCGCTAGTAAAAAAAAGGTCGCTATTGGAAAAGATCGATATTTTTTTCATTTGGAGGTTTAGTCGAGGTATGTCGTAGTAGGTCATAATGCTATCGTAGGCAATCGAAGGCAATCGAAGATAATTGAAGGTAGTCAAAGGTAAAGCTCTTCAGACAGCGCTCCCCCATTTTCCCTGGCCCCTGCCTTTGCGATGTGCTTGTGCGTGTATGTGTGTGCAGACGGTCGACCCAGCTCGCGGTTTCATTTCTGACGGTCGATCCAGCTCGAGGTTTTTCAGGCGAGTGCCCTCGGTCTTGAAGGTCGAAGATGGTCGCTGAAAAGTCGCGTTAGTGGGACAGGCCCTTGAGAATAAGGGGTAAGCCATTTAGAAAGGAGATGAGGAAACACTTTTTATCTGCCTCAGAGGGCGATGGAGGCCAGTTCTCTGGATACTTTAGAGAGAGAGCAAGATAGGGCTCTTAAAGATAGCGGAGTCAAGGGATATTTTGAGAAGGCAGGAACGGGGTGCTGATTGGGGATGATCAGCCATGATCACATTGAATGGCGGTGCTGGCTTGAAAGGGCCGAATGGCCTACTCCTGCACCTATTGTCTATTGTCTTATGAGTATGACAATTCCAACTGCTAGGAATGGTGGAATCAGCCCAGCCCATCATGGATACAGCCCTTATCATCTTCAAAAACATTGACATGAGGTGCCTACTTCAAGAGGGCAGAATCTATCATCGAGGATCTCCACCAAACAGGCAATGTCCTCTTCTCGTTGGTACCATCGGGCAGGAGAAACAGAAGCCTGAAGTCCCACACCAGATTCAGGATCAGTGACTTTCCTACAGGTTTTAAGTTCTTGAATCAACCTGCACAGCTCGAATCCTACATCAGCTACAGAACATTATGGACCACGTTTTGGTTACAGATTTAGATTTTTTGCTTTATTATCTTGCTTTTTTCTGTTTCATTGTCGTGTAGAATTTATGTGTAATTTAAGTATATATATATTTTTTTGTGACTTGTCTGAGTCTATATATCTGTGATGCTGCTGCAAGCAAGTTTTTTATAATTGTATCTGTACTTCACCCGACTTGACAATAAACCTGGGCTGGCTTGATTTGCATATTGTTATCTGGCAGAGTGGGTAGATGGGAGAAAGACAGTTTACAAAACACAATAGGGACCAGCCTTCACTTGTAAACAAACAAGAGAGACCCATAGATAGACGAAGTGCTGGAGTAACGCAGCTGGTCAGGCAGGTTCTGGAGAAAAGGAACAGGTGACGTTTCGGCTTGGAACCCTTCTTCAGACTGTAAGTCTGGTGTAACCCGTTCCTTTTCTGCTGCCTGATCCTCTGAGTTACTCCAGAACATTGTGTCTACCTTTGGTATAAACAAGCATCTGCTGTTCCTTTCTACACATAGAAACATAGAAACAGAAAATAGGTGCAGGAGTAGGCCATTCGGCCCTTCATGCCTGCACCGCCATTCAATATGATCATGGCTGATCATCCAATGCAGTATCCTGTACCTGCCTTCTCTCCATACCCCCTGATCGCTTTAGCCACAAGGACTACATCCAACTCCCTCTTTAATATAACCAATGAACTGGCCTCGACTACCTTCTGTGGCAGAGAGTTCCAGAGATTCACCACTCTCTGTGTGAAAAATGTTTTCCTCATCTCGGTCCTAAAAGATTCCCCCTTTACCCTTAAACTGTGACCCCTTGTTCTGGACTTCCCCAACATCGGGAACAATCTTCCTGCATTTGGCCTGTCCAACCCCTTAAGAATTTTGTAAGTTTCTATAAGATCCCCCCTCAATCTTCTAAATTCTAGCAAGTACAAGCCGAGTCTATCCAGTCTTTCTTCATATGAAAGTCCTGACATCCCATGAGAGACCTATAGCTGCCCATTGCCAACACCAACAATTCTGCCATTTTATTTAACTACCTACCATAGAATTTTAATTCTTGGTCTGCTATGGTGTGATTGAACTGAAGTCTCCAGCTATACAGACCAGATCTATGAATAACTAGTCTCGTAGTTCTACTAGTCTACTAAAGGGCCTGTCCCACTTGGGCGATCTAAGCTGTGAGTTTAGAAGAGTTTGCCCTGGACTCAAACTCACAGCATGGTCGACACGAGGTCCTAGGAGGCCGTATGAGGTGGCTGGAACTCTCCTTCATGCTCGAGGGGTGGTTCCCGCCTATTCGCAGCCTCACTCACCTAGGTCGTGGAAAATGTTTCAGCAGGTTGAAAAATTTTCTGCAAGTAAAATTTGTTCGGCTTGGGCCTTTTTCACTCGTAGGGCAGTGGAGTGGGGTAGCTATTTACTTACAGGCAGTCGAGGGCAGCCGTAGGCCATCACCTTCACTGACCGGCCATTTTGATTGGCTCATTGGAGTTCACGATCCAGAAAGACCTACCGGTAGGTAAAATGCCCGCTAACTTTATTAAACTTCTTAAAAGTGTCTCCTCCCCTTCACTCCCCTTCTTCTCTCCCCTTTGTTTTCATATTTCATATTACATTTGGCCAGCTTTCCCTCTCTGTCCATCCCTCCCCACCCTAGTTTTCCGACCAGTTTCACTGTCCTCCTGATTTATCTTCCTGTCTGTGTGCCTCATTGTAACCTTCCCCTCAAGCCAACAATGAACCATTCTACATTTTCTTGATCGGCGTCTGCATTGATCTGTTGTTTTCACACCTTACCTTATCTTTGTATCCATCCATATCTCCAGTTTACCTCTCACCTGACTCTATGTCTCAAGAAGGGTCTCAGCCCTGTGTACGAAGGGACAGAGTTTCTGAGGAGGCTTCACTCTTGCAACGACTGCAGTAAGATGCTGCTGATGTTCTATCAAGTGGTGGTGGTCAATGCCATCCTCCTCGCTCTTACGTCCATGGGTAGCAGGTCGAAGGCCGAGGTATGCCACCAGAATCATCGAGCTCATCAGGAACTCCACTCTGTCCTGGGAGTGGAGTTGGATTAATTGGAGATGGTCTTGGAGGGGAGGATGCTCCTCAAACTGCGGATCATCTCGGACAATACAGCTCGCCCCCTCCATGACACTGGTCAACATAAGGAGCACATTCAGCAACAGACTGGTTCCACCAATATGTTAGGTGACACATAATGCCACAGGAGATCCTTTTTCGCTGTGGCTATCAAACTGTACAACTCCTCCCCCTTCTGTCGTGGGGTAGACTGACCCCTCTCCCCCCCACCCCAATCTTTACGCAATCATATAACCATACAACAATTACAGCACGGAAACAGGCCATCTCGGCCCTACAAGTCCGTGCCGAACAACTTTTTTTTCCCTTAGTCCCACCTGACTGCACTCATACCATAACCCTCCATTCCCTTCTCATCCATATGCCTATCCAATTTATTTTTAAATGATACCAATGAACCTGCCTCCACCACTTCCACTGGAAGCTCATTCCACACCGCTACCACTCTTTGAGTAAAGAAGTTCCCCCTCATATTACCCCTAAACTTCTGTCCCTTAATTCTGAAGTCATGTCCTCTTGTTTGAATCCTGGACTTTCCACTCATCACTTCAATTTCAGGTTTCATGTATCTTGTGTTTTCTGATAGTTGGCAGACCAATTCCCCTCCTGGGATAAATAAAGTTCTCCCGTATCGTATCGTATTGTGACAACCAGAAATTGACACTGTCTGTTGCCACCATGCATATTAACATTCACATTGGGTCCATTGAGCTTGCTCCGACCATTGATAAGATTATAGGTGATCTCGCTGTGACCTCAGCTCCACGCTGTCATCTACCCCGAGTAAGTTGTGGCCACTTTCACCGTGCGTTTAATGCACCTTGAGGAGGAAAATTCCAAAGAGGACATGCCCTCCACATACTCGTGTCGGACTGAGATGAAAACTAATGTCTTTACACTGAGGGTTATGAATCTTTGGAATTCAATCACCCAGAGGGCAGCACATCCTTACTCAGCTATTGAAAATGTTTAATGCTGCAATTGATTTTTGGACAGTGAAGGGATCAGAAAAGTTGGACAGAAAAGAGAGCGAGACCCAGAATCAGCAACGGTCTCTTTGACAGATGGAGAGTATCAAGGCTTGTATAAAACTTGCTCTTGCTCGTAGTTTTTATGTTCTACTTTCATCTGCTGCCTTGAAAGAAACTTGGACTTGCAGAGTGCCTTTCACATCTTCAGACATTTCAAAGCAACCTAGAGGCAATAAAATATTTTATAACTGTTCTCTGGCACAGTGCAGGAGGAACAGGGAATTCTGCAGATGGTAAACTCCCACAAACATCAGCAGGATAATGAGCTCATCATGATTTTATTGATATTGATTGCAAGATAGATTTTGGCCAAGAGGCCACTCTGAACTCCTCCACCTTTCATCAAATAATGCTATAGGGGGGAGGTTTACAGTCTCTTGTGTCAGGCAGTTTCAATTTAATTAGAGCATTTTCAGGGCAGCACAGGAGCACAGCCAGTACAGTTGCTGATTCACAACGCCAGAGACCCAGGTTCAATCCTGACTCCGAGTGCTCTCTGTGGGGAGTTTGCATGTTCTCCACGCGACCAGATGGCTTTCCTCTGGATACCCCGATATCCTCCCCCGGGGGGCAAGACGTGTGGGTCAGTAGGTGAAGGAAAGAACTGCAGGTGCAGGTTTTAATCAAAGATAAGACACAAAATGCTGGAGTAACACAGCGGGACAGGCAGCATCTCTGGAGAGAAGGAATGGGTGATGTTTCGGGTGGAGACCCTTCTTCAGAACGTCACCCATTCCTTCTCTCCAGAGATGCTGCATGTCCCGCTGAGTTACTCCAGCATTTTGTGTCTATCTTGGGTTAGTAGTTAGTTGGTTGCTGTAAATTACACTGATTGTGAGGGCAGGTGGTAATATCTGTGAAGAGTATATAGGAATGTTGAGATATTCAAGAGGGTTTAGTGCAGGATGATTTTACAAATTGGTGCTTAATGGTCAACCTGAACTCAATGGGCCGAAGGGCCTGTTTCCATGCGGTATAATACCATGACTCAATGAGTGTGGAAAAACCGACAGTGTAGCACTCCTAGACAAGTCACTGAGTTCACCGGTTTAGATTTTCTTCTCAAGTTTCATGGGACCTATTTGGATTGAAAATCAATAGTTCAATGGTTTTGTTATTGGCTCGTAGTGCTGCACAGTGAGATTCTTTCTGCGTAATTCACACATGCACAAGTCGCCATATTGTGGCACCAGTTTCAAAAGGAAAAGTCCACCAGCCGGTCCACTTGCTGCATGTACTAGAGTGCCCCAGATTCAGGTGATGTCTTGTACTCTAGCTCTTGGCCTCTTGGCTCAGATGCTTACTTCAAATAAAATGGATAGGCAAAATGTTCCGATGGGTAGGCCAAGTATTATCCACAGAGAAATGGCTGACTTCTCTCAGGACCTCCGTTCTTATTGAGTTGCTGCTGATGTGATTTATGTCTCACCACAACACAGAATACCACTGTACTCCAGCAACCTCAGAACACTGCAAAATAGTCAAGACACAAACAAGACAGTACATCTAAGCCAGCGAAAAGTTCAAGGGTATAAATATATCCATTACCCATTCATTAGGCTGAATAATGGGCCCTTTTCTGCCATATAAGCCACTCCACTCTCAGTATATTGTATCTGCGTTTACAATTTACAGGCTGCCCAGCGGGCATCTTCCAAAGGCTAATTCCCTGCATTGTACTGTTGAAGAGCTAAAGGGCAGATGTAAAAAATTAATAAGCATCCAAGGAAGACGTGAACTTTGATAAACTCCCCCCACTTGGATATGAGGGTCGGTTCCAAGCTGTGCAGAATGAGATCTTAAGCAGAAACAGCTGGATTAATATCTAGTTAGGAACAGGCCTGAGACTTGTAAAGCCATACAGATAGCAATGATTTAGAGGCAGGATGTGGGAGCTGTTACATCTGAACAAAAGCCACAAAAATGACACGTGATGATAGTGAGCAGTCACGGGTGAGCGGTCAGATGGCTCGATGAGTGTTGTGGAATTTTTGGAAAATCGCTCCTCAGGAGATGAAATGGATTACTTGGAATTTTATTTGAAGTAAACATCTGAGCCAAGCGGCCAAGGGCTGGAGTACAAGTCATCACAATCATAATCATAATAGTGCTTTATCAGCCAAGTATGTTTAGCAACATACGAGGAATTTGATTTGCCACATAGTTATACCAACAAGACACCCAAATACATTTTAACATGAACACCCACCACAGTGACTCCCCCACATTCCTCACTGTGATGGAAGGCATCTTTGTTCTCCCACGGTCGGGGGCCTCAAGCCTTTCGTTGATGGGACAATCTTCACTCCCGTTGCCGACGGTCGAGCCCTCCGCATCGGGGCGATCAAGCTCCCGCATCAGGGGGGATCTCAGCTGCCCCGCGCCGGGCGATCTGACCCCGGGTCAGGGCTAATCGAACCTCCTGCAACTTTGGAGCTTCCCGACATCAGTCTCTAGGTGCTGGAGTAGGCCATACGGCCCTTCGAGCCAGCTCCGCAATTCAATATGATCATGGCTGATCATCCTAAATCAGTACCCTGTTCCTGCTTAATCCCCATATCCCTTGATTCCATTAATGTTGTGTTTCCTTGACTTGAACTTTAAGTGACATGCCTTCTTATGTGGTTTGCTGTCAAAATAATGTTATACTCTGCCATTCAATCGTGGCTGATCTATCTTTCCCTCTCAACCCCATTCTTCTGCCTTCTCCCCATAACAACCTGATATCCTGACTAATCAAGAATTTATCAATCTCTGCCTTAAAAATACCCAAATGGCTTGGCCAACACTGCTATCTGTGGCAATGAACTCCAGAGATTCGCCACCTTCTGACTAAAGAAATTCCTCCTCATCTCCTTTCTAAAAGTACCTGTACATCCTTTTATTCTGAATAAAATATTTTTGCTGATACATCTATTGTGCCTTTAACATGTTAATAGAGTTGGTGTTGTCTACCAATCTCATGGATGTTGTGGATGAGGGTGAGAGTGAGTGGGCAGAATATCTAACAACATTTGGTACATTTGGAATTGTGTAGTCTGGACTAAAACAAACAGATCAAAGTCACACGTTGTGCACATATTTTCCATTCCAATGACTGAATTAAACTGAAAATTGGAAAGGTTTTTTTTGGCAATTTTTATATTTGATTTATCCAATTGCTCAAAGTCAAACATGCCCTTTATGTGAAGCACTTGGAGGAGTCTCCAGGGGGGGGTGAAAGTAAAGAATTAAGGTCTCCTCCTGTGTGATTTGCAAAAAACTAGTATACATTATCAATGATAAGACACAAAATGCTGGAGTAACTTAGCGGGTCAGGCAGCATCTCTGGAGAACAGGTGACATTTCTGGCCTGTTGAGTTACTCCAGCATTTTGTGTCCATCTTCGGTGTAAACCAGCATCTGCAGTTTCTTCTTACACATGTATATCATTAGGTAAGGCGATTCATTGTTTATTTATGGTACTCAACACAAAAGTAGCTCATGCTTCAGTTATACGGGGCATTAACGGGACCACACCTGGAGTACAATGTACAATATTGATCCCATTATTTCTGGAATGGTGTTAATGCTTTGGAAGCAGTTTGGAGAAGACTTAAGGGCCTGTCCCACTTGGCGATTTTTTTCGGCGACTGCCAGCATCATTGACTGACGTGTTTAAGAATGAACTGCAGATGCTGGAAAATCGAAGGTACACAAAAATGCTGGAGAAACTCAGTGGGTGCAGCAACGTTGCCTATCTCCTTCGCTCCATAGATGCTGCTGCACCCACTGAGTTTCTCCAGCATTTTTGTGTACCATCATTGACTGACGTATCAGGTCACCGAAAAATTTGCGGCGAGATGCGTGGTGATCACGTATTGACGCGCTGTGTTTTTTCACGTGTCGCAACATTTTCTTTTGTCGCCACTGGATTTTGAAGATTTCAAAATCTTCAAAATCCAGTGTCTCCTTCAAAATCCAGTGTCTCCGCTGGATTTTGAAGATTTCAAAATCCAGCGGAGACACAGATACTTACAAAATTCTTAAGGGGTTGGACAGGCTAGGTGCAGGAAGATTGTTCCCGATGTTGGGGAAGTCCAGGACAAGGGGTCACAGCTTAAGGATAAGGGGGAAATCCTTTGAAACCGAGATGAGAAGAACTTTTTTTCACACAGATAGTGGTAAATCTCTGGAACTCTCTGCCACAGAGGGTAGTTGAGGCCGGTTCATTGGCTATATTTAAGAGGGAGTTAGATGTGGCCCTTGTGGCTAAGGGGATCAGGGGGTATGGAGAGAAGGCAGGTACGGGATACTGAGTTGGATGATCAGCCATGATCATATTGAATAGCGGTGCAGGCTCGAAGGGCCGAATGGCCTACTCCTGCACCTAATTTCTATGTTTCCATATGACGCTGGCAGTCGCCGAAAAAATAGCCGTGGGGCATGCCCTTTATTGGACTCATAAGTGGAATGAAGTTTGAGATGTGAGGGAAGTTGGGAGAGGTTATGTTTTGCATCTGCTGGGATTCACAAGAGTGAGGGGAAACTTGACTAAAAACAAATGCAGTCCCGAGGACTCGTTACAGGGTGAATGTATAAAGAATGGTCGGTCTTGCAGGGGAATTTTTAACTGGGGATAACTGTTTTAAAGAGTCAGGGGTCCCCCCAATTAAATAAAAAATGAGCTGAATAATTTTTCTCTGAGGATTGTGGACTCTCGTCCTCAAAGGATTCAAGAAATTCAAGAGAGTTTATTGTCATGTGTCCCAGATAGGACAATGAAATTCTTGCTTTGCTTCAGCACAACAGAATATAGTAGGCATAAATAAATACACAACAGATCAGTGTGTCCATATACCATTGAATATAAATATATACACACTTAAACAAGCATATTAAGTGCAACATGCTATATTAAAGTTCAGATTTTGTTTGAGTTGAGTTTAATAGTCTGATGGCTGTGGGGAAGAAGCTGTTCCTGAACCTGGATGTTGCAGATTTCAGGTTCCTGTACCTTCTACCTGAAGGCAGCGGAGAGTTGAGTGTGTGGCCAGGATGGTGTGGGTCTTTGAGTATTCTGCAGGCAGACGTAGAGAAAGATGAACAGTGGTTTCCTTGGTTTGGACATTCTCATCCGCATTGACCGGGAATTCACCGTACAATGTACGCAGACCAAGTCAAATCCAGGCGGCACGCCATTATTCAGTGAGAGTAAGATTGATTCCTACAAGGGTCTGTTTTTAACAATGCACAGGTTTTTCAGTAAATTCTCAGCCAGCTAATTTTCCACACCAGGTAATCATGTTTCCTGCTAAACTGGCATCTTTATATAGTGCGGCCAGCCGCCTACTCTCCAATCTACCAGATTTAAGTAGCATTGTGAATGAGACTGAATATAATTGAAACCTTTTTTTCATTAGCTTGAGACTTGAATTGAATCAAAGTTTCCCACAGGCGGAGGAGAACAGCTGGTGTGATACATTGCTTCAAGGTCAGCCCATTCCCATTCATTCTAACTTTATTCTGTTGCACAGCTTGGTCCTTACTGAAAATGATGATGGAGAGCAGAGAGATAGAGTGATACAGCGTGGAAACAGGCCCTTCGGCCCAACTTGCCCACAACGGCCAACGAGTCCCAGCTACACTAGTCCACCTGCCTGGGCTTGGTCCATGTACCGGTCTAACTGTTTCTTAAACGTTCAGATAGTCCCAGCCTCAGCTACCTTCTCTGGCAGCTTGTTCCATACACCCACCACCCTTAGTGTGAAAAAGTTACCCCCCAGAATCCTATTTAATCTTTTCCCCTTCACCTTGAACCTATGTCCATTGATCCTCAATTCCCCTACTCTGGGCAAGAGATTCTGTACATCCCGATCTATTCCTCTCATGATTTTATACACCTCTATAAGATCACCCCTCATCGTCCTGCGCTCCAAGGAATAGGGACCAAGCTTACTTAACCTCTCCCTATAGCTTACACCCTCTAGTCCTGGCAACATCCTCGTAAATCTTCTCAGAACCCTTTCAAGCTTGACAATAGAAAACATAGAAACAGAAATTAGGTGCAGGAGTAGGCCATTCGGCCCTACCGCCATTCACATGGCTGATCATCCAACTCAGGTACCTGCCTTCTCTCCATACCCCCTGAACCACAAGGGCCACATCTACTCCCTCTTAAATATAGCAATGAACTGGCCTCAACTACCCTCTGTGGCAGAGTCCACATCTGTGTGAAAAAAGTTCTTCTCATCTCGGTTTTAAAGGATTTCCCCCTTATCCTTAAGCTGTGACAATATCTTTCTAATAACATGGTGCCCAGAACTGAACACAATACCCTAAATGCACATAGGGAGACCACATTTAGATAGGGAGAAGGGAGGAGAGGCGGAGTAAATGAGGAGGATACATAAGGAAATGAAACTGGAAAGTTGAAAGTAGGGGATTGATCGGTTCTTGAATATTAACGGTGTCAAAGGTTAAGGGAAGAAGGCAAGTGAATGGGGTTCAGAGGGAAAAATAGTCAGCCATATCTAATGGCGGAGGAGACTCGATGGGCCAAATGGTCTTATTCTGCTCCTGTATCTTGTGGTCTTAGTAAGTGAGAAGCAAGAGGAGAGGAGGGAAGAACAGAGTGTTCGTGGAGGGGAAAAAAGGATGCAAGGAAAGAGAGAGGGAAGGATGTTGGGAAAGATTGGGAGAAAACACAAGGCAAAAATTGTGCTACCACATAAATAAATAAAATAAATAAAAGCAGAATAAAGTTTGGTGATTAAGCCATGGGTGCTTTTAGCCGGTTGACACTAAATAATGCTGCTTATTTATGTAGCCGACTGTAATTAAATTGTTTGCAACCCCTCAGTTTTCATTGAATTAAATGTGAAGCAATATCAAAACACGGGTGTGTTGTAACTGATTGTAAATTGCTTGTATCAATATCCTGGGAAATTAATATTAGGCAACTCGTATCCTCGTGTTGGTCATAATCAAACAGGAATCAGTTTAAAAGGTTGGACAACACTCAGTTCTAGAGTATATAATGAACTGGATATCCAACAACTGGCTTATTCAATGAGGAAAATATCACCATGTTGAGAACAATCAAGATCATTTTAAACTGCACTCAATTACAGGCTGATTAATCATATTGGAGTGCAAATAGTTCAGTCTTTGACAAGCTTTTAATTATAAAACATAGAACATAAAGCAGTACAAAACAAGGTCCTTTGGACCGCAACGTACGTGCAGAACATGGTGACAAGAAAAACTAACCTCATCTGCCCGAAATGGCCTCCCCGTTTATTCTTAGAATAAAGGGGAGGCCATTTAAGACCGAGGTGAGAAAAAACCTTATCACCCAGAGAGTTGTGAATTTGTGGAATTCCCTGCCACAGAGGGCAGTGGAGGCCAAATCACTGGATGGATTTAAGAGAGAGTTAGATATTCTAGGGGCTAGTGGAATCAAGCGGTATGGGGAGAAGACAGGCACAGGTTATTGATTGGGATGATCAGCCATGATCACAATGAATGACGGTGCTGGCTTGAAGGGCCGAATGGCCTCCTCCTGCACCTATTTTCTATGTTTCTAAGATCCATCTCCTTACATTCTCTGCATATCCATGCCTCTTAAACACCACTATCATATTTGCCTCTACCACCACCTCTGACCAAACGTTCTAGGCACCCCACTACTCTCTATTTGTAAAACCTGCCCCCGTATATCACCATTAAAATTTCCCACCTCTGGCCTTAAACTTATGCCCTCCAGTCTTTGACATTTCCACCCTGGGAAAGAAGGTTCTGACTGTCTACCCTATCTACGCCTCTCATAGTTTTATATATGTCTATCAGATCTGCCCTCAACTTCCAGCTTGCCAGAGAAAACAATTTAAGTCTGTCCAACCTCTCCTTATCGTTAATACCCTCTAAATCTGATCACTGGGTTCCAAAACAGCCGAGGCTGACAAGTATTCAACAGAGCCTAACTGAGCCTGGTCTGCATCAGCTCTCTCTGTTTCTCTGCTCTCCACAATCACGTACAGTAAAAAATGCCCCTGTCCCACTTGGGGAACCTGAACGGAAACCTCTGGAGACTTTACGCCCCACCCAAGGTGTCCGTGTGGTCCCCGGAGGTTCCTGGAGGTTTTTGTCAATCTCCCTACCAGCTTCCACTACCTGCAACCTCCGGGAACCGCACGGAAACCTTGGGTGGGGTGCAAAGTCTCCAGAGGTTTCCGTTTAGGTTTTCTAAATGGGACAGTGGCATAAAGGATGGTTAAGGAAGGCCATTGAAGAGTCAAGTGAAGAGTCAAGAGTGTTTTATTGTCATTTGATCCAAAAGGAAACACTGAAATTCTTACTTGTCGCAGCGGACAGTACTCTGGAAACACCATAATAAACATCAAAAAAGAAGTCTGGTAGAAAAAAAACTAATAAATATAAATGGTGCAAAGACAAAAACAATGCTCCCAAGTCTATGTAGTTTAGGGATTATTTGGAGGTTGTGATGTTTAATAGCCCGATGGTTGTTGGGAAGAAACTACTCCTGAACCTGGACGTCGCAGTCTTCAGGCTTCTGTATCTTCTTCCCGATGGCAGGCATGAAATGAGAGCGTTACCAGGGTGGAGTGGGCCACTGATAATGCTGGCTGCCTTTTTGAGGCAGCAACTCGTGTAGATCCCTGCGATGGTGGGGTGGTCAGTCCCCGTGATAGACTGGACAGTGTTCACCCCTTTTTGCAATCTTCTTCTCTCCTGGGTATTCAAGTTGCCAAACTAGGTTGTGATACAACCAGTTAACATGCTCTCTACCGTACACCTGTGGAACGTCCAGAGAGTTTTCGTTGACATACCGAATCTCCTCAATCTTCTGGATCTTCTCAATCTTCTGGAGAGGTAGAAGCATTGATGGGCTTTCTTTATGATTGCATCAGTGTGCTGGGTCCATGGTGGATCTTCAGAGGTATGCACCCAGGAATTTGAAGTTTTTGACTCTTCACCACTGACCCGTCAATGAAGACAGGTTTGTGGATCCTCGGCCTTCTTCTTCTAAAGTCAACAATCATCCCATTATATCGCCCCCTCCCCAATTGCTCACCAAATTATTTGCCTCTGTTTCTCCAACCATAAGTTACTTCTGCATGTTGTTTTAAAAAAAATTAAAGATGGACATGATGTTTCGTTTAGTTTAGAGATACAGCGCGGAAACCGGCCCTTCGGCCCACCAAGTCCACGCCGACCAACGATCCCCGCACGTTAACACTATCCTACAGAGTCTGGGAACAATTTACATTCATGCCAAGCCAATTAACCTACAAACCTGTATGTCTTTAGCGTGTGCGAGGAAACCGAAGATCTCGGAGAAAACCCACGCGGTCACGGGGAGAACGTACGGACAGTACCCGTAGTCGGGATCGAACCCGTGTCTCTGGCGCTATAATGACTGCAAGGCAGCAATTCTACCGCTGCGCCACCGTGCTGCCCCTACAAATGCCAGCATAACTAACATCCCCTGCATGACCCATTGAAGGAGAAGCCATTTCATCTCCTTCTCTGCTTTAAACTACATAGATAAGAATGGTACTTTTTTTAAATACCCTGTTAGCTACTTTCCCTTGTATTGATTGTTGGTAATATAGATCTGAATAGACAGGCGGTACTTAGTCAGGATTGCCCGCGACTCCCAACACTAATCCCACAGGAATGTCTCTGGAACTGTGGCGCTACAATAGTGAGGACTACATTCTGCACTCTGTACGTAAAATAAGGACACAAAGTGCTGTAGTAACTCAGCAGATCAGGCAGCATCTCTGGAGAGCAAGGATAGGGGATGTTCTGACAAGGTACTCTTCTGCAGACCCTTCTTCAGAATGTCACCTATCCCTGTTCTCC
The DNA here is from genome assembly GCF_028641065.1 of Leucoraja erinaceus. Taxonomy (NCBI): domain Eukaryota; kingdom Metazoa; phylum Chordata; class Chondrichthyes; order Rajiformes; family Rajidae; genus Leucoraja; species Leucoraja erinaceus. The sequence goes on along the minus strand of NC_073409.1, from coordinate 16,979,749 downwards.
TGAGGTGCAACTTGGCCCTCTGAGCTACTCCAACACTTTGCGTCGTCTACTGAACTCTGTATCTCTTTCTTCACTCTATCTATTGTAGAAGTGCTGCCCTCACATCGCCAGTGACACAGGATCGATCCTGACCACGGGTGCTGTCTGTGTGGAGTTTGGCTTGATGTTTTTATGTATAGCATTATCTGATTTGATAATCAATAATTAGCAATGGGGTTCATCGTACATCCGTACACATTACAATAATATGCTAAAGCTGAATCTTTGCTAACACCCAGCGAACCACAATTTAGACTTTAGACTTCAGAGATACAGAGCGGAAACAGAACCTCCGGCCCACCGAGTCCGCGCCAAACAGCGATCGCCCCGTACACTAACACTATCCTACGCACTAGGGACAATTTTACAATTTACCGAAGCAACCTGTATGTCTTCGGAGTGTGGGAGGAAACCAGAACACCTGGTTAAAACCCACGTGGTCACAAGGAGAATGTACAAACTCCATACAAACAGCACCCGTAGACAGTATCGAATCCGGGTCTCTGGCGCTGTAGCGTCTCTGATTCCCTTGTGCCCACCGAGTCCATGCAGACCATCGATCACCCATTCACATTAGCTCCATGTTACCCCACGTCCGCTTCCATTCCAGACACACTCGAGGCAATTTACAGAGGTCAATTAACCAACAACCCCGCATGTCTTTGGGATGTGGGAGGAAGCCAGACAAAGGGGGAAACCCACGAGGTGAAAAGGAGACCATGTAAACTCCACACAGACAGCATCCAAGGTTGGAATCGAACCCAGGTCTCTGGCGCTCTCAGGCAGCAACTCTACCGCTGTGCCACTGTGTTGCCCTCTGCTGATGTTGTTCAAACTGGTTCAGCACAGTCACCTCTGCCTCAGGGCAAGAGTGGTTCAGTGCAGCACTCTCTCAACAAACAATAACCAACTCTTTATTTGCCATCACAGATGCTGCATGACTCTCTGAGTTTCTCCTGGGTTCCTCAGGGGTTCCAGCATCCGCAGTCTCTTGCGTCCCTAAATAATGACCTACTCCCATCGGCAGTGTGGCACTCGGATGCAGAATAGACCCTAGGTGCAGGAGTAGGCCATCCGACCCTTCGAGCCAGCACCGCCATTCAATGTGATCATGGCTGATCATCCCCAATCAGTACCCCGTTCCTGCCTTCTCCCCATATCCCCTGACTCCGCTATCTTTAAGAATTTTGAGAACAGGATATATTGAAATGGAAGGAAGGGTTTTAAAAAATTCATGAAAATGAGACAGAGACATGATTCCTGACAGAACTGATAGCTCGGAACCTTCTCAGCACAGTTGGCCTGCTTCTCTCACTTGCAATATTTTTTTTCATTTCTTTTTGACAGCTCCTCAATGATCAAATCCCATAAACCCATTCATCATTCCAGAAATGTTCCTTTATTGGTTTGACTTTCATTTTTGTTTCGACAACTCAACCGCAGATCATGTTGAAGGTTGTGGCAGCCAAAGCCTTGGCTTGCGTGCCACTGATCTGCTTTACCCTGTCAGACTCGCTGAATAAACACTTACTGATTTGTCGACTTTGCTTCCCTGGACCTGAAACTCTGAAATTTCCCCTGCAAACCTCTCCTCGTCACTGCCTCCTGCCTTATATCCGGCCTCCTTGACACTCCCACCATAATGTCTTGCTGTTATTTATTGCCTTGGGCATCTAGATAAAGACAACCTGTTATTGATGCAATAGTAAGCTCCCCATTTCCCAAACTGTTGCCAATTTAAGCCCCTGTCCCACTTAAGAGACCTGAACAGCAACCTCTGGTGACCTTGCCCACCATCCAACGTTTCCATGAAGTCACCAGAGGTTTTGGTCACACTCCCTAATATAACCATATAACAATTACAGCACGGAAACAGGCCATCTCGGCCCTACAGGTCCGTGCCGAACAACTTTTTTTCTCCTTAGTCCCACCTGCCTGCACTCATACCATAACCCTCCATTTCCTTCTCATCCATATGCCTATCCAATTTATTTTTAAATGATACCAATGAACCTGCCTCCACCACTTCCACTGGAAGCTCATTCCACACCGCTACCACTCTCTGAGTAAAGAAGATTCCCCTCATATTACCCCTAAACTTCTGTCCCTTAATTCTGAAGTCATGTCCTCTTGTTTGAATCTTCCCTATTCTCAAAGGGAAAAGCTTGTCCACATCAACTCTGTCTATCCCTCTCATCGTTTTAAAGACCTCTATCAAGTCCCCCCTTAACCTTCTGCGCTCCAGAGAATAAAGACCTAACTTATTCAACCTATCTCTGTAACTTAGTTGTTGAAACCCAGGCACCATTCTAGTAAATCTCCTCTGTACTCTCTCTATTTTGTTGACATCCTTCCTATAATTGGGCAACCAAAATTGTACACCATACTCCAGATTTGGTCTCACCAATGCCTTGTACAATTTTAACATTACATCCCAGCTTCTATACTCAATGCTCTGATTTATAAAGGCTAGCATACCAAAAGCTTTCTTTACCACCCTATCTATATGAGATTCCACCTTCAAGGCACTATGCACGGTTATACCCAGATCCCTCTGTTCAACTGTATTCTTCAATTCCCTACCAATGGTCGAAAGTGGTTTCCGCGTGGTTGAGGCTTCATCTAGGTTGCTGCTATTTTTTCATCACGATTAAAACCGGCCTCGACTAAAAATAGGTTGCCGTTTTAAAAATCGATCATTTTTTAGTCACAGGTCTAGTCGAAGCCGGTTTTCTTCATAGTCGAGGAAGGTTTTCAACATGTGCGTGGGAGGTGGTAGGAGGTTGCAGGTCACCTCGACCTTGATTTTCTTTTAGGGTGGCGTGCAAGGTCACCAGAGGTTGCTGTTTAGGTCTCCTCAGTGAGACGGGGGCTTTATTTTCCTGTCTGATTGAGCAATCTATCCTTACGCTCCAGAGAATGAAAGCTCGTTCAATACCAGGGAGGAGAATTGGGGCCCTGATTTGTTCAGATCTTTTCTCGCCTCCAGTTCATCCTCCCCCTCGCCTCCCATCGCCTTTCAGTCTGAAGAAGGGCTCCAACCCGAAATATCGCCTATTCTTTTTCTCCAGGGATGCTGCTTGAGCCGCTGAGTTACACCAGCATTTTGTGTCTATAAATCAGTATCTGCAGTTCCTTTCTACACCATTGAGTCTCCATACACACTTCATTGCTGGTGTAAGATACATTTCCATCTGTTTGATTTATTTAGTATTAAAAAAAACAAACAGGGGAGATATTTGCTCAAAGCCCTGGTCCGTTCTCCCTTAAGCAAGAGTATAATGTGTGGCCATCCATCTCTGTGCAAGATGACTGCATGTTCCAATGGGGGGGGGGGGGGGGGGGGGTCTCAGCAGGCATTAAACTTGCAGCCGTGATGATGCGAGCGACACAGTCAGTGGCACACCTGGTGAAAGACACTGCCTCGCAGCACCAGAGACCGGGGTTCGATTCCGACCTTGGGTGCTGTCCGTGTGGAGTTTGCACGGTCTCCTTTTCACCTCGTGGGTTTCTACAGGTGCTCTGGTTTCCTCCCACAACCCCATGACTTACGGGGTTGTTAGTTAATTGGCCTCTGAAAATTGCCTCTAGTGTGTAGGGAGTGGATACGAAAGTGTGAATGGGTGATCGATGGTCTGCAAGTGGGTACAAGGCCTCTTTCCAAACTGCATCCTTAAAGTCTAAAGTCTAGTAGATTTATGCTCATTGTCTATGACTAGTTTTAGTTAATTTATGAATAGCAGAATAACAGAATTTAAATTCCGTAGCTGTCCTTGATGGGATTGAGTCTGAAGAAGCTTCCCGACCTGAAACTTTATCTATCCTTGTTCTCTGGGGATGCTGTCTGACCACTAAATTACTCCAGCACTTTATAGGGGGGTTTAAACCAGCATCTGCAGTTCCTTATATCTCCAATCTTTCTCAAAGATCTGGCACCAAGCACCAAGAGACTCATGGGCCATTCTGAGTAAATGCAGCAAATTTCCGTACCTATGGCATGTTAGCAAATTTTATGAGAATCCAATTGTTTCATCCTCAATGGTATTTGATCCACATTCAATTAATTAAGTATTCAGTTTCCCAATTGTTGCCCAGGTGGGATTTGAACTCGCCTTTCAATCTATGCTCTGGGCCGGTCTCCAGATTACTCGTGTGGTAACACAACCCAATCTGACTGCCCGCCATCAGGGAATTTCCCTACAGGAAGTCCTGTCCATCCCTATAGAATTTACAGCCAAACAAGATGGAGGTGAGGCTCTATGCAACAGTAGGCCCAGAACGACTTCCCCATTAGAACATAGTACATCACAGCACGGTGGCACAGCGGTAGAGCTGCTGCCTTACATCACCAGAGACCCGAGTTTGATCGTGCTGTCTGTATGGAGTTTGCATGTTCTCCCCATGGCTTTGTCCGATATCTGTGGTTTCCTCCCACACTCCAAAGATGTACTGGTTATGGAACAGGTTATGTACAGGTTAAGATGCATGGGTTAATTGGCTTGGTATAAAAATATAAAATTATCCCTAGTATGTGTAGGGTAGTGTTAATGTAATGTGTGGGGATCGCTGGTGGGTACAGACTCAATTCTGCCCTGTTTCTCCAAACTAAGGAAAACTAAATAGACTTAAGAACCTGTGAACAAAGCAAGCTGGATTCAGCTCTCAAGAGAATTTTGTTTATAAAAAAAAATGCTTATTAATTTTGAAAGACTGGAATAAACATGGGAAAGGTACAATGGTCTTATGCATTCTTACCAAATGCAACCGGCAGTTTGTGACTCGTGCCCTATAAAGAATCAGGTTATTGGTTTTGAGGAAGGTCATTGTGATTGTTGTTCTCTGCTATCAACATTTTAGATCAATTCTCTTCACCGGCAGAAAGCTCCACATCGAACATAAAGGGAAAAAGTCACTGTTTACCTGGGTGTGTGATCTGCTCGCACAGTGACAGCGCTGCTCCTCGGTAGCCAGCGATGTGGAATAGTGAAGCTGACACCGAAGCTTAATGAGACAGGCAAGGATTCCCCACTGGTGGTGAGCGGGGACCATCTGCTGCTTTGCTCAGTATCCGCCCACAGTGCCGTGATTCATCCTTACACTCAGTGCCAGTTAATCCATCCTCAGCCCTGCCGCACGGTGCTGTAGAGAGCACGCACTTCCATTTGATTGCCCTTTTTAAAAAAAAAAGAGCTGCATTATTCACCGAAACCCTCCCGTGTAACCTGCTCTAAAGGCCAAATTCAACCCGGCCCTGCTCGCAAAGAAGCAGTTTATCGTTTGTGAGGCTATTGGGATTTTATTTTTTGTTCACTGCTGTTCTCCCACTGTTCATCCCGAGAGTCAGCAGTGCCCCTGATGTTTTTCAACATGTCGAAATGAAAGGGAAAGCTTTGCACAGCGATTTATCCTGAGCATTGCATGCACCAAGGTGGATTGCTGACAGTGCACTGCTCAGTGCTAGGTCAGTAAAACACAGCTGCAAGGCTCCTCAAACAGGGAGACTCCTTAATCAGTTGTTGCCAGGGTAAATCCACACCGGGGCACAGGGGAGCTGCAAGGTGATTGTTTGTGTCTCAGTGGAGGATTGTACATGGCAGACCATTTCCAACCACAACTCTTCACAAGCTTACGAGCACTCTAAACAAGGATAATTCCCAAGTGTGGAAACCAAGTCCTTCGGCCCACCGAGGCAATGCAGACCAATGATCGCCCGTTCACACTGATTCTCTCATCCAGCTTTTTCAACCACTCCCTACACATTTGGGGCAATTTTCAGAGGGCCAATTAACCTACAAACCCCCACGTCCTTCGGATGTGGGAGGAAACCGGAGCACCTGGAGAAAACCCACGCGGTCACAGGGAGATCGTGTAAAACTCCACACAGACAGCACAAGTGGTCAGGATCGAACCTGTGTCACTGGCGATGTGAGGGCAGCACTTCCACAAGCTGCACACTGTGCCAATTCAATGTGTGTTTGTGCAATATTGTGGCTGAATGCGTATTGACTCCCATTCACAGATTTGAGCCAGTGTTTGCTGACTTCCATTGGATCTTGATCCATCTGACAGAATCTAATAAACGTTATAAAGTTTGAAGAATGACACAAAATGCTGGAGTAATTCAGCGGGCCAGGCAGCATCTCTGGAGAAAAAGGAATGGGTGACTTTTCAGGTCGGAACCCTTCTTCAGACTCTATTCCTTTTCTCCAGAGATGACACCTGCCCCGCTGAGTTACTCCAGTGCCTATCTTCGCTATAAACCAGCCTCCGCAGTTCTTTCCTACACATTTTGTTCCATAGAACTGTTCGTTATCCGAGCAGTTTAGACTTAGACTTAGATTCCTTTATTGTCATTCAGACCTTTTGGTCTGAACGAAATTTTGTTGCCTGCAGTCATACACAATAATAATAAATAACAGAACATACGATAAACACAAATTAACATCCACCAGAGTGAGTTCACCAAGCACCTCCTCACTGTGAAAAGTCTTAGTCTCTGTCTCTTCCCTCCTTGTTCTCCCCCTGCGCTGAGGCGATCCAGGCTGAAGATGCCGCCCTCCAGTCCAGCGGATGCAGCTGTAGTTGCGGGAGCTCCGGAAACAGGTCACCAACCTGTAACCTTTAACAGGCTGGTGTTGGCCTGCTCATGAAACAGCAGGTTGTTGTTTTTGAGGCTTATGAGATTTTTGTTCACTGTTTTTCAAAGATGTACCTGACATCTTTAAGCACTGCACATCGAAGAGAAAAATATAAATTGGCACTGCATTTTACCCAATCAGAAATGTGGCCACGAACCAAATTCCCACACAGCAGAAGATGCCCACCGGGGTGGATGATTCCATGGGACTGGATGGGATGGAGACGCATTTTAAGTCTTGTTTTGCTGTCCTTACTAATAAAGCTGTTATTAACTAATTTTAGGTAGACAAAAATGCTGGAGAAACTCAGCAGGTGAAGCAGCATCTATGGAGAGAAGGAAATAGCCAACGTTTCGGGCCGAAACCCTTCTTCACACTCCGACCCGAAACGTTGCCTATTTCCTTCGCTCCACGGATGAATGCCACAGAGTCACACAGCACGGAAACAGGCCCTTCGAGTTTGCATGTTCCCCCTTGCGGGTTTACAATGTACTCCCACATCCCAAAGACTTGCAGGTTGATAGGTTAATTGGCAACTGGTAAATTGATGAGTGGTAGAATTTGGGCGAAATTATAGGAATGTGAAGAGAATAAAATGGGATTCATGTAGGACCAGTATAAATGGATGCCTGATGTTTGCTGTGACTTTGATGGGTCGAAAGAGGTGTTTCCACACTGTATGTACGTATGTATCCATGAGCCTATGAAAATCAAGACTGTGTGTGCTTGTGCTGTGTGTGTGTGCGTGTGCTGTGTATGTGTGTGCGTGTGCTGTGTATGTGCATGCGTGTGCATGTGTGAGAAAGAGAGGAACAGATAGAGAATTGGAAAGGAGGGGGTGGGGATGGGTGAGGGAGAGGGGGAGGGGGGGGGGGGGGGGGGAGGGCGAGGGTGAGGTGGAGGGAGAGGGGGAAGGGGAGGGAGAGGGGGAGAGGAGAGGGGAAGGGGGAGGGGGAGGGGGAGGGGGAGGGCGGAGAGGGGGAGAGGGAGAGGGGGAGGGCGAGGGAGAGGGGGAGAGTGAGGGGTGAGGGGGAGGGGGAGGGGGGAAAGAGAGAAAATATCCTCTTGTGGTTTTGATCATTTCTGGAACTATGGTATTTTCAACACCGTTGTAAAATAGAGGTCCAGCTTTATCTTGAGAATCTTTCAGAAATATTGAGGTCAAAAGAATTGTCTGTTTACAATTGGCATTTCTTCTCAGTATGGATTTATTTTGGATGAAGCATAGTCTGGGAAATCTTAGTTATCATTTCTCCACCTAAATGTATCCTCGAGGGATGCGTAACTCAAGTGAGCTGTCTTCTCACCTGAATTCTTATTGAAATGAATGAAATCATGCACCCAGAATCAACTTCAAAGTAACATTGGTAACTGTTTCAAACGGCTGACAGAGCTGGTGTAATGTTTGATTTGGCCAACACTTTCAGATCAAAGGGGAACTGCATCGTCTAATATTTATGATGACAGGGGTTTACCTTAAAAGTGTGGCACGGTGGTGCAGCGGTAGAGTTCGATTTCGCCTACGGGGGGCTGTCTGTACGGAGATTGTGCGTTCTCCCCGAGACTGTGTGGGTTTTTCCTCCCACAGTCCAGTGACGCAGAGGTTTGTAGGTTAATTGGCTTAGTATAAATGTAAACATTGTCCCCACTGTGTGTATAGGATAGTGTTGATGTGTATGGATCGCTGGTCGGAGCGGACTCGGTGGGCCGAAGGGCCTGTTTCTGCACTGTATCTCTAAACTAAACTAAAAAAAAACAACATTTCCCAGCCCGGGAGGAGAGAGCTGGTCAGTGACCACTATATACCAGGGGTTGGACCACGAAGGCTGAGGCTGCCATTGTGGAAAGTTGTGATCAGATCCTTGCCTCTGATGATCATCAGCAGATTAACCCTTGAGACGATTATGGATAATCATTGGCAAACGGCCAGCATGGACCTCGTGGGCCGAAGGTCCCAATTGTTTCAATTTAGTTTAGAGATACAGCGGGGAAAGCAGGACCACCGAGTCCACGCCAACCAGCGATCCCCGCACATTAACACGATCCCACACACACACACACACGAGAGACAATTTACAATTAGCCTACAAACCTGTATGTCCTTGGAGTGTGGGAGGAAACTGGAGCACCCGGGGAAAACCCATGCAGGTTATGTGGAGAACATACAAAATCCTTACAGACAGCACCTGTAGTCAGGTTCGAACCCGGGTCTCTGGCGATGTAAGGCAGCAACTCTACTGCTGCAACACCATGCCCCTGGTGCGCTGTATAATTCTGGATTATATGCGGGGAAATAAATATTCTCTGTCCATTCCCTCCTCAGATGCTGCCTCTCATCATTAAACTGATACAGTAATTGCAGCAAAACCAAAGAAACCCACAGATATCGTGCATTGGCGGCTTTATTTACAGTATCTAGTGGATTAAAATGCAAGCATCATTCTATGCATTTCTGATTAGGTGTTGCGAGACCCACTGAGTTCATACAGCACTGGTTTTTCCTCAAAATTCCAGCATCTGCAGTCTCTTGTGTCTCCAGGAGTCTACGAGGGTTCAGCTCATAGCACAGATGGGAGGAGAGAAAAGAAAGGTTACTATTATCTCTCACGTGAGGGCGATCCGGTCCGGGGGCTGGGACGGTGCTCCAGTGGCTGGGACGACGTTCTGGCGGCGGTGTCCAGAGTCCTGGGTTCAGCCGCGGGCCGGCGGCTGCGTGTGCTGGACTGGAGGTGCGGCGGCTTCGACTACCCCGGGCCGCAGTGTTTGAACCGGCCCGTTCGCGGGGTTCGGTGAGCTGCGGGACTGTTTGTACCATCGCCCGGTGGGGAATTGCCTCAGCGCTGAGGGAGAAGAGGGAAGAGACTGCAGCCCTAAGATTTTTGCCTCCACCACAGTGAGGAGGTGTTTGGAGGACTCACTGTGGTGGATGTTAATTTGTGTTTAATTGGTGTTTATTATTGTATCATTGTATGTATGACTGCAGGCACAAAATTTCGTTCAGACCGTAAGGTCTGAATGACAATAAAGGAAATTCAATTCAACATTGTGTACAGTAAATCCTAACGGACCCCTGTATAACAGATTTTGGATACAGCGGACAGACCTGTCGATGTGACCCCCAGCTTGCACAGTCTCCCTGGCCGTTTAAAGCCTGGGTTTCCGACGCCACTCCCGGCTCGCAAGGTGCACCAGCGAGCCCTGCTTCAGCCACACATATTCCCATTGAGCGGATGTTTGCATCTCACATCGTAGCCATTGGGGACAGGGCTTTCTTTGGGCTGCTGCCACCTACAGGAAGTGCTCGGTCACCATGGGGCTCCCTCCCCTCTCACCAGCTGCCACTTCTTCCTGTCAGTCCGTCGCTTTGTCCGCTCCCCGCTTGACCACCGCCACCTCCTCCTTCACCCATCGCTCTGTACTCGCGGCCTCTTCTTATCCCCCCCCCCCCCCCCTCCACAAACAGGCAATCGCCAATAATGGACACCATTCCCCCTCCACTGTTATAACGAGGGTTTACTCTAATGATGCTTTACCACTGAATAGGGAATTCTGTTTTAGTCAGCCATCAAAAACTCCTGGTCAGGACTCCTATACACTGGATGTAATCCAATTACTGGCTCGGTGTGAAGGAAGTCTGGTCCCACAAGACCCATTGTGCAGTGGTAGGAGGATGAGCATACAGCTGCCTGGTTGCTTGACAAAAATAATTGAGTCACAGCAGATACTGAGAAAGGACGGTGTCCATTATTAATCAGATCAAGGGGAGGAAGCAGTTTTAGAACCCTGGTAGAGCAATTAGAAGGAAATAATCAAAAATGCATAGAAAGACTCTAGCCTTAATCCAGGAGATAAATGAAGCCGTCAATGTGTGAAGTCTGTGGTTTTATTTAGTCCTGTGGCAATTACTGTCTCTCAGTTTAAAGTGGGCATTTGGGCATTCTTTAATGAAGGGAGGCAATCTCAAACTCAACTGGTCTGTTTGGACTAGAAGGCCTTCGACAGGAATGGATATCACACACATACATGATGGACATCAATGGCCTTCTGGGCAGGGAATTAAAAATTCAATATGTGTAGCGCAATGCTAATTGCACAGACCAGCACTTGAACACTGTTAACAACTTACTGTTTTTCTTTTGTACGTTTTTTATGAGATTTATAAGTTATTGCAACAGAATTATCCCATTTGCCCCATCAAGTCTATTCTGCCAATCAATTGTGGCTGATCTATCTTTTCCTTTCAACCCCATTCTCCTGGCTTCTCCCCATAGCCCCTGAAACCTGTACTAATCAAGAATCGATCAATATCGGCCTTGAAACCATTGACAGCCTCCACAGCCTTCTGTGGTAATGAAAGAAATTCCTCCTCATTTCTCCTTATCGTCTTTCTAAAGGTATGTCCTTTCATTCTGAGACCATAAATAAGGTTTATTTTTGAATTTTACAAAAAATACAGGTACATATTTCCCTGAATACTGGTACATAGCTCTCTGAATCAAAGGGAGATAGGGTGGTCAAGAAGGCTTTTAGTACAGTTGCTTGATCAGTCAAGGTGTTGAGCATAGAAGCTTGAATGTAATGTTGTGGTTGTACAACACATTGGTGGAACCACATTTGGAGAATTGTGTTCAGTTTTGGTCACCCTGCTATAGAAAGGATGTCATTCATCTTAAAAGAGTGCAGAGAAGATTTACGAGGATGTTGCCAGAATTTGAGGGCCTAAGCTACAGGGAGTGTTTGGGCAAGCTTGGATTTTATTCCTTGGAACGCTGGAGGCTAAGGGATGATCTTATAGATGCGCGTAAAATTATGAAGGGAATTGTTAAGGTGAATGCCCAGAATCTTTCACCCAGGGTTGGAGAAGCAAAAACCAGAGGGCGTACAATTCAGGTGAGAGGAGCAAGATTAAATAGAAGCCTGACGGGTAATTTTTTCACTCAGAGGGCAGGGAAACTATGGAATGAGTTGCCAGAGGAGGTAGTTGAGGCAGATATTATAACAACATTTAATAGACACTTGGACAAGTACCTGGACAGAAACGGTTTAGAGGCAAACACTAGGCAAATGGGACTAGTTTAGATGGAGGATCTTGGTTAGCATGGACAAGTTGGGCCACAGGGTTAGTATCTGTGCTGTGTGACTCTTTGACTCTAAGTACTCCATAGTGCACTAACGTTAATGCACAGTGTGAACACACAAGGACCCAAGCAAACTGGAGCAGAGGTTGCCCATTCGTCCCTTCAAACCTTCCACGCCTTTGTGTATGATTATGGCTAACCTATGCTGGCTTCAACTCCTTTTCTGTGCCGTACAGGGTCAAACCAGCCAGCAATGCATCAAAGCATTCAAAGGTGGCATCCTAAATCCTCACCCAGAGAAGTGGGAAGAGGCTATGGTGAAGATCACCCACTGACTCATCCACAACTCAGAGTGGTTCCATCCCAAAATGTTGCCTTATCTATTCCCTCCACAATTGCTGCCTGACCCGCTGAGTTAGTCCAGCACTTTGTGCCTATCTCCAGAGATGCCGCCTGACCCGCTAAGTTACTCGAGCACTTTGCGGTTTGCTCAACTGTTCAGAAACAAAGTTGAATAGTTTTGTATCTTGACATTGAATTGTAGCCGGGCAGTGAAGAGTAACATTTCTGGAAACAGGTCAGGCGGAAAGAAAAAAAGAGTTGATATCCCAATATCAAAATATAGAGTCATAGATCGTGCCATACTGTCATAGTGACAGAGCTGAAATAGGTTCTTCTCCCCAGCTACTAAGTTGGCATCCTAGGGCAGTAGACTTGGAGACATACAGTACAGAATAAGCCCCTCAGTCCAACCTGTCCATGTTGACCAAGATACCCATCAAATAAGAGTTGGTATCTCAGGCAGATTCTTTGCCATAAGTGAGGGAGTTGTCATGGCGATAATCAGTTATCACCATAACACCATGACACCACCGGGTGGCGCCGCGATGGTAGCCTCGCCAACAGTCTGTCTGTCCTTTCGTCTTTTCTTTGTTATTTTTAGTGTGTTTTAAAAGTTTGTGTCAATGTTCTCTGGTTTGTTTTATGTGGGGGTCGGGGGAAACTTTTTTTCAATCTCTCACCCTGCCGGAGATGCGATTGTTTTCCGGGTCGTATCTCCGGTCGCTCTGCGGCCTAACATCGTGGAGCTGGGGGCCTCCCTCGGGACTGACTTTGAGCCTCATCGTGGGGACATGGATTTATCATCGGAGCCGATCCCTTCCCTGGGATCGATGCTCCAAACGTGGCTTGCCGACTTTAACATCAAAGAGCTCGCGGTTTCGGGTAGAGACCGAGTCGGGAAGCTCCAACGACGCAGAAGGTTTGACCAGCCCCGACCCGGGGTCATATCGCAGGCGCGGGGGAGCTGAGATTCCCCCCCGATCCAGGAGCTTGATTGCCCCGACAAGGGGGCCTGCCGTTGGCTACGGGAGTCAAGATCGTCCCGTCAACGGAAGGTTCGAGGCCCACGACCGCGGGAGAACAATGAAGGAAAGAAATTGAACTTTTTTTCACCTTCCATCACAGTGAGGAATGTGGAGGAGTCACTGTGGTGGATGTTTATGTTAAAGTGTATTTTTAGTATTCTGTTGTTTTTTATTGGTATGACTGTATGGCAAATCAAATTCCTCGTATGTTGCAAAACATGCTTGGCTAATAAAGTATGATTCAGATTATGATTATTATGATTATGATATACAATCCTGGCTTCACACTATCAGATCTCTCCCCTTTGTTCTATCCATTACCCATCCTCTCTACAATATAAAAGCAACTTGTTTTCTCTCTGTACTGCAACACTGCTTGTAATTAAACAAAATGTGAAACAATGTATGAAGGCTGTGCTTGAAAGTTGTCTTCAGGTATGTAGGGAAAATTCCGAAATGTTAGTCAGGGAGTCTCTTGGGACATCTGCAGTCATGAATCTCAGGTAACAACGGGCTAGAATCCTTATTGAGCCAGTCATGTAGAGGTAAAGATTCCCTTGCCACTGTTCATAGAAGATCAGGGGAATCAGGCCTCGACATCCCTCAACCAACACCTAAAGACTGATGATCTCATTTTTAGTCCATAAAAAACAATGCAAGTTGTGTAAAATTGCTGCTGTTTCCACTTATAACAGAGACTACACTCCACGAGGTGCTTCACTGACGACACAAAGCATTCGGGAGGTCCCAAGGTGTGAAAGACCGTCAGTCTTTCCCATCTACCAAGAGTCGGTGGCTCTTGTGGGAATAACCACATCCTAGGGAAATGTGAACTGAAAATATTGCTTCACCAATACTTCAAATACATATTATTCTCTTTGGGTGAAAGGTCAACAACTTGAAGTGTTAGAAGGATCCTAAGTGCTTTAGTAACTCAGCCGGTCAGGCAACATCTCTAGAGAATACAGATAGGTAATGTTTGGGTCAAAACCCTTTTTCAGACTGGGAAGGCCAAACGAGTCTGAAGATGCATCACAACCCGAAACATCACCTTTGGACTTTAGAGATACAGCACAGAAACAGGCCCTTTGGCCCACCAAATCCGTGCCAACCTGCAATCATACCGTACACTAATACTAGCCTACACAAGAGAGACAATTTACAATTTTACCGAAGCCAGTTAACCTACAAACCTGCACGTCATTGGAGTGTGGGAGGAAGCCGGAGCTCCTGGAGAAAACCCACGGGGTCACAGGGAGAATGAACAAACTCCGTACAGACAGCAACTGGAGTCAGGATCAAAGCCGGGTCCCTGGCGCTGTAAGGCAGCAACTCTACGCTTCGCCACCCCCTTGGCCATCACCTATCCATGTTCTCCAGAGATGCTGCCTGACCCACTGAGTTACTCCAGCACTTTATGTTCTTCTTTGTAAACCAGCATCTGCAGTTCCTTGTTTCTACAACCTGGAGCGTTAGCTCTGTTTCTTCGCCCACCTCCCCCACCCACAGCAAATGTTGCCTGACCTTCCAAGTAGTTTCCATTTTATTTCAGATTTCCAGTATCTGCAGTTTGTTATTTTCGATTTTCACAAAAGAGCCGGTTTGAAAATGTAAGACACATTGAGCAGAAACAGTCTGGTTTGAGAGATTGTTGTTGATGGTGAGGAGAGGCTGCTCCCTCTAGTGGCACGGTTGGCTGAACGACATTTGCCAACTCACTGCAGAGCCGCTGAATCAAGGCTCCATCAGCGATTTCACATTGAAGGTTCTTGCTCAAGAAGGATGTGCTGGCTCTGGGTAGGGTCCAGAGGAGGTTTACAAGAATGATCCCAGGAATTAGTAGGTTAACATATGATGAGCTTTGAAGGCTCTGGGCCTGTTCTCACTGGAGTTGAGGGGGGGGTGGGACCTACTTGAAACGTGCAGAATAGTGAAAGGCTTGGATAGAGTGGATGCGGAGAGGATATTTCCACTAATGACAGTCTAGGACTAGAGGTCATAGCCTCAGAATGAAAGGATGTTCTTTTTGGAAGGAGATTTTCTAATGGAGGAATTTCTTTAGTCAGAGGGTGATGAATCTGTGGAATTCTTTGCCACAAGCGTGTGTGGAGGCCAAGCCAAGTCAGTGGATATATTTAAGGCACAGACAGATAGATTCTTGCTCAGTATGGGCGTCAGCGGTTATGGGGAGAAGGTAGGAGAATGGAGTTAGGAGGGAGAGACAGATCAGCCATGATGGAATGGCGGAGTAGACGATGGGCCAAACGGCCTAATTCTACCCTATCGCTGATGATCCTTTCTGACAGTTGCATAGTTGCTAGGGCAGGATAGTGATGCAGCTGGTAAAGCCACTGCCACATAGATACAGCCCGGCCAGCTTCAGTCTTGGCCTCTGTTACACGTCCTTGAGATTGTGCAATGGTAAACCCAGGAACATTGCAATAGACGCAACCTCAGCCACCCAGTCATGGTCAGTCCATGAGTTTTTAAGCTCCAAATACCCTCTCAACTGTCTGTGTCATTCCCTGCGGCCCACCGAGTCCACGCCATCCACCAATCACCCCGTTCGCTACTTCTATCCTACACCCTGAGGTCAAGGAAAGAGCGTTCACGTCGCGGCCCTATTTCCACCAATCTTTCCACCCCCACGCCACAAGAAGTGCAAGAAGCGCAAGACAGACACCATTGTATGCAGATGCCGAGACAAGAAGTATTTACGTATAAGCTAGACAAGCTTAAGCTTAGGGCCTCGAGATCTAGGGGGGCCTCCTCACCTCGCTGCCTCACCGGACCTGTCGAATCTCGCTGCCCCACCGATCATCCGCTCATCGGGACCTCCTACTCTTTGCCCGCTGACCCTGGCCACTCCACCGCCCTCCAGCAGCCCGCAGCCGTCGCCTTACCTGCAGCCTGGACTCAGCACCGGGCCTGAAGTTTCCACGCTGCAGACTCCCACTACCCCGTGTTTGACTGCGCTGGGTCCTAGTGCTCGTCCCCCAACCCTGGTAATCGCAGTGGTTGTTCCACTGAGTCTTCCTCATTCCCCTCAAACCATGTGACCCCAGCTCTTCCCCACCCACACCGCAGTCCTCATACCCCTGACCACCCACCACCCCCTCAACAGACATCGCCTCAGCCTCAGTCCACTCACCTGCCTTCCTCCAGCCCCAACCCCCATCCCTGCCATGTGTTCACCATCCCCCTTGACCTCTCCCTCTCAGATACCCTCAGCAGAGGCCTCACCTTTGTCCCCCTCCGTCCCCACCTCAATGAGTTCCACGCCCACCGCGATTTGGAGCTCTTCTTCCGTCGCGTCCGCCTCACATCGTTCTTCCATGGGAAGGAGTCCTCGCCCCCATTGATGATCCCTTTTCCTGTCTCCAACGGTCCCCCTCATCTTGGACCCTCCCTTATGCCCATTGGTACAATGAAATTTGGGGGTCACCATCCGACGTCGGAACGGGAGAACATTCTCAGCGGCTTGGACTTCCGAATCGGCCACTTCCTACCGGAGACCACGGCTCCCAAAGTCCACAGGCTGAGCTGGGTGGAGATTCACGCTGGCGGCCCTCGGCAAAGGGTTCCCAGGGCTCCGCGATATTAAAATCAGCGCGGCCCGAGGCTGGGAGCTCCGCAAACCACAGCTCCATGATGTTGAAGCAGCAGGCCCAACACTCCAGAGCTTCAAACGGCGATCCAGGTAAGGCATCGCCCGCTCCACGATGAATCCAATATGTATTTTAAAACCAACTGTTTATTGACAACATACTGTAGGATCTAAAAGTGTCACACTGTCACTGTCAGGTAGTCATGGTCCTCTAATCGTGGGGGTGGGGAATTGGAAGGGGAGGGGGGGGGGGGGGGTGAAATAGGGGCCTCTGCATCTAAATCCGGCCCTGGGGGGTACCTGGAGAAAACCCACACAGTCACAGGGAGAATGTGTAAACTGCAAACAGACAGCACCTGTAGTCAGGATCGAACCCGCATCTCTGGTAGTTTAAGGCAGTAACTCCACCTCTGCCCCATCATCCTGCACTGATGCCTCTTCCCATTAGAGCTGAGGCAGGGGGTGGGGGGGAGAGATGGATGTTACCAGACCACAAGCTTGCCCTGCGCCCCCCTCTCTTTACAAAATCTATAAAGTCGCCAATGTATGTGCCTGTGTGTTTAGTTGCCCACTCCGAAAACTGATGAGTCAGCACACACCCTGGGCAGCAGACTATCTGACCATAGTGTGAATAATTATCCTTAACTTTACACAATAACTTAAAAGTAAATTGAAAAACAACACATGCTTCAGCGAGGAACCACAGTCCACTGTTTAATAATTCAGAAATATTAATGCAGTATAATGGGATTACAATTGTCAAGTAGCAGAAAGGAGCAAAGTTGAAGATAAATTATTAATAGACTCTAAATAGTCTGACTAAAGAACATGGATGAAATTCAATGCAATGTCAAAGAATTACTCTCAGAAAGAAAGACAAAATTAGCTGCAATGAATAGTGCACAGTTTTGCTGCAATCCCGATTCAAACGTTGACGAAAGCACCAGTATTTTAAAATGTCGAGCGTGCAGAGTGTGGGCTGTTAAATATGTCAGTGAACTGCCATTGTCTGCCTAAAGCTCCATTTAACAGATGGATCATGGCACATATGGGAGAGTTGATGGGTAATCTTGCCTCAGTGAATAGCAGGGACACAGTGCTGCCACCATGTGAAGGACGCTAGATATTACAGCTCGATAAAAATGCTGGAGAAACTCAGCGGGTGAGGCAGCATCTCTGGAGCGAAGGAAATAGGCAACGTTTCGGGACGAAACCGCGGCTAGCTCAGCCTTGATTTTTTTTTTACAGTTACAATGGTTCAATGTGTAGGAAGGAAATGCAGATGGTGGTTTAAACCAGTGAAAGACACAAAAAGCTGGAGTAACTCAGCGGGTCAGACAGCATCTCTGGAGAAAAGGAATAGGTGACATTTCAGGTCAAGACCCTTCTTCAGATGATTCTTTATTGTCAAGAATGCACAGGCCAGTGAAATTATTTTGCACAACCCACAACGCCATATTTTGGCACCGTTTACGAAGGGGAAAAAAATTGTCCAAAGTCCAAACTTGTTAGTGTTCAAGAAGGAACTGCAGATGCTGGAAAGTCGAAGTTACACAAAAATGCTGGAGAAACTCAGTGGGTGCAGCAGCAACTATGGAGCGAAGGTGATAGGTGACGTTTCGGGCCGAAACCCATCTTCAGACTGATAGGGGGTGGGGGGGGGGAGAAGGAAGGAAGGAAAAAGGGAGGAGGAGGAGACCGAGGACGGTGGGATGGGAGGATACAGCTCTAGGGTTAAGGAAGGGGAGGAGACAGCGAGGGCTAGCAAAATTGGGAGAATTCAATGTTCATGCCCGCCAGATGCCGGCTACCCAGGTGGAATATGAGGTGCTGTTGCTCCATAGATGCTGCTGCACCCGCTGAGTTTCTCCAGCATTTTTGTGTACCTTCCAAACATGTTAGTATAGTTTAGTTTAGTTTTATTGTCACGTGCACAGGTACAGTGGGCTTGTACACTCTGGAGTTTAGAAGGATGAGAGGATATCTTTCTCACCTCAGTCTTAAATGGCCTCCCCTTTATGTAAGACTGTGGCCCCTGGTTATAGAAACATAGAAAATAGGATAGAAACATAGAAAATAGGCAAGAGGTACTGAAGTGTGAAAACGCACACCTCCACATTCAGGAACAGTTTCATTCCAGCTGTTATCAGGGAACTGAATCATCCTATCATTAACTCAAGAATGGTACTGACCTATCATCCACCTTATTGAAGACCTTTGAGCTATGTTTAATCGGAATGTATTGGAATTTATCTTGCACTATTCACTTTATGCTGTATCTGTACACTGTGAATGGCTTGATCATAAGCATGTAGTATTTTCCGCTGCCTGGTTAGCGCGCAACAAAATAACTTTCCACAATACCTCGGTGCACATGACAATAATAATAATATAAACTAAAATAAACTATTTTCAGATTTCTTGAAAATGTTTTATTTTACCTCGTCTTCCCATTAATACGCAGACTTTGAGTATACCTTGCATCTGAGTTTCTGACCTTTTTTAGGATAGGTTAGAGATACAGCTTGGAAACAGGCTCTTCGGCCCACCGAGTCTGCACCGACCAGCGATCCCTGCACCTGTTCACTCATACATGTAACAGCACAGGAATAGACCCTTCAGCCCATCCAATCTATGCTCACCACCAATTTACCCGAATATTACAGTCATCCCGTTTTATTCAATGGGCAAGGCCCAATCAGCAAAGCAAACTCAACTATCTTGTTCTCCAAAAAGAACTAGTATTTTTTATAAATGTTGGCAGTAGCTCTTGCAAACCTGTTCTTCATCTGCGCGAGAGATTCTACAACTTCAGCTGCTCTCCCGAAATTAATAATAACCCTGTCTCCTTGCCAAGTCTCCTTCCTTTAAAGTGCTTCTCCATCACAGATAAACTTAAGGGCCTCTATCTTCCACAAGTGAACACAGAACATCACTTACCCGTATAAGGAGAAGAGACAGTGCCTTAGATAATAGTGAGCAGCTTTGAAATTAAGTGCTTTCAAGAGTCATGGAGGGATACAGTGTGGAAACAGGCCCTTCGGCCCACCTTGCCCACACTGGCCAACGTGTCCCAGCTACACTAGTCCCACCTGCCTGCGCTTGGTCCATATTCCAAACCTGTCCTATCCATGTACCTGCTTCTTAAACTGTTTGGATAGTCCCAGCCTCAACTACCTCATTTGGCAGCTAGTTCCACACTCCATTTGTGTGAAAAAGTTACCTCTCAGATTCCTATTAAATCTTTTCCCCTTCACTTTAAACCTATGTCCTCTGGTCCTCGAGTCACCTACTCTGGGCAAGAGACATAAATTAAAAGCCACAGAACAAAAAGGAGCTGGAGTAGACCCCCCCCCACCTCAGGTTACCCACTGTTCAATAAGATCATGATCAATTTGCTGCAAACTTCATCTCCTCTGCTGTGTCATATCAAACCACCCTCATAAATTATTTTTTTTTTAGTAAATCAGCATCTGCAGTTCCTTGTTTCTACATTTGAGCTGCACAACACTGAAAATGGGGGGAGGTTTAAAATATGGATATAATATACATTCTTTGCTGGTATGTCACCCAATTTGCTATTCATAGTTGTTCTAGCATCTTATGTAGTTTCATTTATAATTTTACCCTGTTCCTTTCTTCTACTTGAAACAGAGTTGGCCCAATTGCATAGTTCTACCATAAGGCTGTCACAAACTCTGATGGGCTAAAAGGCCTCCTCTAATGTTCTATCCAGAACATCAAGAATACTGAAACAGGAAGTTCAATTCTGGGGCCATTTATCTCCTTTATTTTCGATCATTCACTCTATATCTTCATTATTCTGCCAATCACAACAAAAAGTGTTTGTTTTGAGATGAAAGCTTTTATTTTTGTCCCCAGTCACTCCACAACCTACCTTATATGTTTGAAGCTCTCAAAATGGAATCCATCTTTGGTAGGCAGGTGCTCAGGCATCCATAGTCATAAGTTCATAAGTGATAGGACCAGAATTAGGACATTCAGCTCATCAAGTCTACTCCACCCTTCAATCGTGGCTGATCTATCTCTCCCTCCTAACCCCATTCTCCTGTATTCTCCCTATAACCCCTGACACCTACTATTCAAGAATATGTCTATCTCTGCCTTAAAATAAATCTCTCCCTCCTAACCCCAAGTGCACTCTTTTGACAGAGTCATTCGGTGTTGTGTGGATCTGATGGACCTCCACAGAGTTATGCGCTGATTAGACATACATCAGTCGGGCACCAGAGATGTGCAGTTGGTAAATGCACAGTTTGGGAAGTTAATTTTCCTGTAAGGACCCAGAATTTCCATTCCACTGGAAGCCTCACTGTTGAATGAGATCCATTAGAACAACTAATTAATCTGTTGCCAAAATATACATTGGTGATTTTTTTTAGTGATTCATGATGGGGATCAACCTCTCCATCCGTGTCGCTGGTGGACCAATATTGTGGACCAACTTGCAATATCTCCAATTTGCATTGACATGGCATATTTATCAGCCCAGGTTCATCTCTGTACACTTGTGCTTCCCACCACTGACTGCACTTCACCCTGCCTCGGAAACGCAGTCAGCATCATCAAAGACTTGTCCCACCCTGGTCATTCCTCCTTCTTCTTGCTCCCATGCAATAGAAGGTACAGAAGCTTGAAAGCGCTCAGGAACAGAGCGGTACAGCGGTAGAGTTGCTGCTTTACAGCGCCAGAGACCTGGAATCGATCCTGACTACAGGGGTTTGTCTGTGCGGAGTTTGTACATTCTCCCTGTGACCATGTGGGTATTCTCTGGGTGCTCCGGTTTCTTCCCACTCTCCAAAGACGTGCAGGTTTGTAGGCTAATTGCCTTCTGTAAATTATCCCTAGTGTGTAGGATACAGCTAGTGTACAGGTGATCACTGGTCGGCGTGGATCAGGTAGTCCATAGGGAGTGTTTCCACATAGTATCTCTAACCTAAACTAAACTAAACAGCCTCTTCCCCTGTGTTATAACGCTTTTGAATGGTCCTTCCATAGGCTCGGGAACTGCCTGACTCACCTCTACCCCATTGTGGACATTGGACTTTGTCTATGGAGCTGGCGGTGCTGCAATGCTGAGAACTGTATTCTGCACTGTGTACGTTCCACTTTGCTCTGTCTATTGTACTTGAGTTTGACCTGATTGAATTTGTGCACAGTTTATCTGATCTGTTTGGATAGAATGCAATACAAATCTTTTCATTGTACCTTGGTAACAATATATACAAACTGAGTATTATTGTTAACAGTTCCAAGGACCAAGGCTTGATTCTGGGTGACATTGGGTGCTGTCTGTGTGAAGTTTGCACAACCTCCCTGGGACCAGGTGGGTTGGCACCAGGTACTCCGGTTTCCTCCCACAAAGCTACATGTTACTTGGCTTTGGTGAATTGCTCCAAGTGTCCAGATTGATGGGAGGAGAAGCAAGAGAAGTTGGTGGACACATGTGAGAGAGGGTAGGTTGCAAGGAGATCAGCAGGGACTGGGCAGATAGATGTGTTCTGAGAGTTGGCAAAGACGCAATGGGCCGAATGGTCTATTTTACAGATACAGCACGGAAACAGGCATTTCACCCCATACACCAACACCACCCTACACAATAGGTACAATTTTTACATTTTTACCAAAGCCGATTAACCCATGAACCTGCTCGTCTTTGGAGAGTGGGAGGAAACCGGGGCACCTGGAGAAAACCGACACGGTCACAGAGAGAATGTACAAGCTCCATACAGACAGCACCCATAGTCAGGATCAAAACTGGGTCTCTGCCGCTGGAAGACAGCAATTCTACCACAGCGCCATTATGCCGCCCCCTAATGGCCATCTCTTTTTATGTCATAGAAATCCTGTCGGCCCTTTCGTCTCCTCTCGCTCCATCCCTCCCCCACCCTGGTCATCTTACTAGTTTTACTGTTGTCCTGTTGAATTCCTGTCTGCATAATTTGCCCACAACCAACAATGGCCTATTGTGTGCTCCACATTTCATTAATTATCGTCACTTTTTGCATATCTTCTATTAATTTCTCCTATGTACCATCTACATTTCTCGTTCCCGTTTCCCCCGACTTTCAGTCCAAAGAAAGGTTTCAACCTTAAGAGTAGCTAATTAATCTACCACTGTGTAGGTCTTTGGAGTGTGGGAGGAAACCGAAGATCTCGGAGAAAACCCACGCGGTTACGGGGAGAACATACAAACTCCATACAGACACCAACTATAGTCGGGATTGAACCCGCGTCTCTGGTGCTGTCACCGCAGTATAGCCCCTGTCCCACTTTCATGACCTAATTGGCGACCTCTGCCGAGTTTGCCCTTGACTCGTACTCGCAGCATGGTCGCCAAGAGGTCGTAAGAGGTAGTAGGAGGTCGTAGGTCACTCTTCCTCAGGCTCGTGAGTGGTCTCCAGGTACTCGTGGCCTCAAGTAGGTCTCGGCGTTTTTTCCAGCCTGATAAAAAATGTCCACGAGTAAAAAAAAAGGTTGGCATGGAAAAAATTGATACTTTTTACACGTAGGTAGGTCGTAGTAGATCATGATAGTAGTCGTAGGTCGGTAACTGGCCCGAGAAAAAAAATGCAAACATGACTTCATTTTATCATGTGATCATTTCCACTCATAGCTAGTCGTAGTTGGTCTTAGGTGTAGATGACTGAGGTCGAGGGGGGTGGTTGTAGGAGGTCGTAGACATAGACATAGGAGGTCGTAGGAGGTCTTTTACTTTGGCGAGTCAACACGACCTTGACATTTTTTTCAACTCGTCTAAGGGTCTTCTAAACTTGTGGATCAGGTTGTCCAAGTGGGACAGCCCCTTAAGGCAGCAACTATACCGCTGCTCCACCATGCCGCCCATAAATGTTAACTTTATTTTTCTTCCTGCAGATGTGGCCGAACCTGCCGAGTGTTTCGTGCAATTTTTGTTTTTATTTTAATTTATTGAAAAAAATTCAGGTCAGAGGCCCTTCATCAGAATTGAGAAGGAGAGAAATGAAACATTTGCACTGTGGCTGCCAAAGTGAAGTCATGTCTGCCTCGCCATTCTAAACCCAACTAATTGTAGAATAGTAATTCTCGGTTTAATTGAGACAGGCTTACCTGATACTCTTTGTCATTGGGCAGTGGAAGAACGTTTACAATCCTAAATTGGAAACTGAACAGTTTTGCTTAACAATATGTTTCCTATTTCATTTTAATAATCAGAAATGAATTCAAGATGCTCTTTGTTTTCAGAGACCATGTCTCCGTGCTCCTTGTATGGGTAGGTGCCGGTACGGGTTCATTTATAGATGGTGGTAGCTCCTGGGGTTATCAGAGATGCAGCAGTACTTAAAAATCAGGAGCTTAGGCAGAGGGAAGAGTTATTATTAATATCAAGAAACATACATCCACAGACAAACCACAATTAAATCAAATTTGAAAAATGCTATTATATCTTCTATTATATACTGGAGCAGAGTGGCTAAGATACGCGAGTAGTATGTAAAAACCTGACTTGATTGTCCTGGAACATGAGTTCAAATCCCACCATAGAATATGGAGAATTTAGGTCCAGGCTATTAAATGAATCTGGAATTAAAAATTAGGAAATTACAGCCATTCCATGAAAATATCACTGGATGGATTTAAGAGAGTTAGACAGAGCTCTAGGGGCTAGTGGAATCAAGGGATATGGGGAGAAGGCAGGCACGGGCTATTGATTGGGGATGATCAGCCATGATCGCAATGAATGGCGGTGCTGGCTCGAAGAAAGGGCCGAAGGGCCTCCTCCTGCACCTATTTTCTATGTTTCTATGTTTCTAAGATATTTAGTTTTGTTAAATGTCATTACTCACAAAGTTTGGGCTAAACGTGGATATTTTCATAGTGTTTGGTGGATTATTTGAGAAAATTAATTTATAGCTTGGAGATCCATGCTCCAAAGAGTCAAATGTGTTCTGGGTAAGATTTATGAACTGAGCATTTGTAAATGGGGAAATACCTGCAATCATCATTAACTGATTTTATTTTTATTTTTATACCAGGTTCATTTTATAGTCTGAACCTTGGGTGGCACAGTGGGTAGAGTTGCTGCCTTGCAGCGCCAGAGGCCCAGGTTCGATCCTGACTGTGGGTGCTGTCTGTACAGAGTTTGCATGTTTTCCCCGTGTCCACACAAGTTCTCTCCATTTTGCTCACACATTCCAAAGATGTGCAAGTCTGTAGGTTAATTGGCTTCTCTAACGTGTTCCAAGTGTGTAGGATAGAACTGGTGTATGGGATGATCATTGGTCGGTGGGCCAAAGACTCTATCTCCTCGCTATTTCTCTAAAACTAACAGAGAATCTGTTAGTGCAATATGCTGAAGTAACTCAGTGGTCCAGACAACATCTCTTGAGTCTGAAGAAGGGTCTCGACCCAGAACGTTGCCTATCCATGTTTAGAGATACAGCATGGAAACAGATCCTTTGGCCAGCCGAGTCCGCGCTGACCAACAATCACTCGTACAACAGTTCTAACTGACACAATGGACAATTTACAGAAGCCAATTAACCTACAAACTTGCATGTCTTTGGAATGTGGGAGGAAACCGGACCACCCGGAGAAAACCCATGTGGTCACTGGGAGACGGTACAAACTCCGTACAAATAGCACCCATAGTCAGGATCGATCCTGGGTCTCCGGCGCTGTTATGCAGCAACTCTACTGCTGAGCCACTGTGCCACCCCAGAGATTCGCAAAGGATGCAGCTTGACTCACTGAGTTACTCCAGCACTTTGGGTCCTTCTTTGTAAACCAGCATCTGCAGTTCCTTGCTTCTACATCTGTTAGTACGAAACTTACTAAGCATGACACTGGAATGTTAACCTAGAATATGACTTCAAGCCACCAGAGTGGAAAGGAACACACACCTATGTTGCAAGCTAGGCATCTCATGTGAGCCCTGCATGAGTGTAAAGGAATGTTTAAAGCATTCATTAAATTCTAATAAAATGATCATTTCCAAGAGAAAAACATTGCCAAGCTAACCTACAAATAGATCAGTAGACCAGTATTGAGGAAATAGTACCATGAATCAAATCACTGTAGATGACACATGAATATTTCATGAAGCAAAATACTCAGAATGTCTATTATCTCTCATTTTGGTGATCAAAGTACAAAAAATAATAATGCAATGTGCAGTCAGTCAGCCAGCTCAAATCCGCAGTCAAACACATAGTAGAACATAGAACAATACAACACAGTAACAGGCCCTTCAGCCCACAATGTCTGTGCCAGAAATGATGCCACGTTAAACTAATCATCTCTGCGTGCATGTGATCCATATTCCTCCGTTCCCTGCATATCTACGTGCCTGTCCAAAAACCACTGTCGTATCTGACCCACCTACGACCCCTAGCAGTGTATTCCATGCACCCACCATTCTCTTCGTTAAAAATATCTTGCCCTGCACATCTCCTTTACATTTTGCCCCTGTCACACCTTGCCTTACAGCTGTGCCCTCTCGCCTTAAACATTTCCATGCTGTGAAAAGGTCCCGGCCGTCCACCCTATCTATACTCTCATGATGTAATATACTTCTGAAGAAGGGTGTCGACTCAAAACCATCGCCCATTCCTTTTCTCCTGAGATGCTGCCTCATCCGCTGATTTACTCCAGCATTTTGTGTCTGTCATACTTCTATCAAGTCTCCCCTCAGCCTCCGACACTCCAGAGAAAGCAATAATAGTGTATCCAGCCTCTCATTGTAGCTAATACCGTCTAATCCAGCCAGCATTCTGATAAACCTCTTCTGCACCCTTTCCAAACCCAGCACATCCCTCCTATAATGGGGTGACCAGAACAGCCCGCAATACTCCAAATGTAGTCCAACCAAAGTCCTCTAAAGTGCGACATGAATTCTCGACCCTTCTACTCAATACCCCAACCTACAAAGGCAATCATAATATAATAAATATATATATATATATATATGGACACAAAAAGTTGTAACTCAGCTTTATCGAAGCATATCATATACCTTGTTTTATCACTCGCTCCAGTTGCGTTGCCATTTTCATTACTCTGGGATCATTTTGATGTTTCCCTCAAGCCATGAGCATTGGTCCAAGGTTTGTCTGTTCCTGCAGTCCTGTCTCAAGCTCCACTATAACTTCCAAGCCGGCCTGGGTTTCCCTTCCTTCCACATTTTCCATTGATGGCAGCCATCCAGTTGGATTGACTTCCTCATGCTCCAATGTTGTCGCTCTGTCTCTCTCTGCTGTTGTAAATCTGTGAATGATCACATCCCAGTGGTGTTTGATGATTCAATGAAACATGAGGGAAGAAAGAATGAAGATGTTCCAACGGGGATGTGGTCAAAAGAGTCCCATGACCAACAGGACAATCGCCAATCACCACTTCACATTGACCAGAACTTTACAAGAGCTGAACAAAATGTCCTGACAGGAAACGTGGGCTAGCAAGCCTGCCAACATTTTAAAAAGGCCCTGGGGCGATAAGTAGGACAAACATTCTTTTCCACGATTCTTTTCTCATGTAATTCTGGGAGTGGGTACATGGAATGAGCTTCCAGAGGAGGGCGGCACAATGACACAGTGGTAGAGTTGCTGCCTTATAGCGCTTACAGCGCCAGAGACCCGGGTTCAATCCCGACCACGGGTGCTGTCTGTACGGGCTTTGTAAGTTTTCCCCGTGACCACCTGCGTTTTCTCCGAGTTCTTCGGTTTCCTTGCACACTACAAAGACGTACAGGCCTGTAGGTTAATAGGCTTGGTATAAGTGTTAAAATAGTCC
The DNA here is from genome assembly GCF_028641065.1 of Leucoraja erinaceus. Lineage (NCBI taxonomy): Eukaryota > Metazoa > Chordata > Chondrichthyes > Rajiformes > Rajidae > Leucoraja > Leucoraja erinaceus. The sequence continues at coordinate 16,952,229 of NC_073409.1, read as the reverse complement.
CGTGTGTGTGTAGGATAGTGTTAATGTGCGAGGATCGCTGGGCCAAAGGGTATGTGTCCACACTGTATCTCTAAACTAAACGAAACTAAACTAAGGTAGTTGAGGCAGATACCATAACAGCTTATAGAACATAGAACAGTACAATACAAGTAAAGGGCCTGTCTCACGAGCATGCGACCTGCAATGCGGCAAGCGCTACCAAACCGGAAGCGGGGGCCGCGCGGAGGTCGAGTGAGTGACATGAAGTTCGAGCGAAGTTCGCGCGTGACGTACGGCATCAAGATGCTGCGTACGGCGTCGAAACGCTGCACACGCCCGTCGAGGCGGTGCGTACGGCGTCGAGGCGGCTGCGGGCTGGAAGGCCTTTGCCGCACGGAATTTTTGAACACGTTCAGTTTTTCGGAGCCCCGCGCGATGTCGGGGCCAGCTCTGCACAACTCCATACGGCTCTGGCGATCGAAGTGGGACCGGCCCCGCGAGGCCGTACAGCTCAAGCGACCACGTTAGATCGCGCTTGCCGCATGGAGTCGCATGCTCGTGGGACAGACCCTTAAAGGTCCTTTGGCCCACAATGTCAGTGACAAATATGATGCCAAAACCATCTCTTATCTAAGTGCATGTTATACATATCTCTCCAATCCCTGCATAGTCATGTGCCTATCCAAACGTGTCTGCTTCAACCATCAACTCCCACACCACCCTCCATGTAAAAAACTTGCTCTACATATCTCCTTTAAATTAGGCCTCTCTCACCCTAAACTGTGCCCTGTAATGTTTGGATTCTCCATCCTGGGAAAAAAACGGTTCTGACTGTCGACCCTATCTATGCCTTTCATAATTTGATATCCTTCTATCAAGTCTCCCCGCAACTCCGGCATTCAGGAGAAAACAATCCAAGTCTGTCCAACCTCTCCCTACACCTAATACCCTGTAATACTGACACCATTCGGATAAACCTGCATCCTTTCCAAAGCCTCTACATGCTTCCTGGAATGAGGTGACCAGAATTGCACGCTGAAATCCAAATGCAGCCTAACCAAACATCTTTAAAGCTGCATCACGAGTTCATGACTCTTATACTAAATGCTCCGATCTGTATGCCTTTTTTTTTACCACTCTATCTACTTGTGTTGCCACTTTCAGAGAGTTATAGACTTGGACCCCAAGATCCCTCTGTACACCAATGCTGTTAAGGGTTAATTGATAATATATTTTAATTGTATATTTTCCCCTTATTTCCCTCCTTGAACATATTCAGATTAATTCCATCTGCCATTTCTCTGCCCTTTTCTGTAGCCGATCGATATCTCGCTGCAAACTTTGACAGCATTCCTCACCCCCTCAGCAATCGTGGTGTCATCTGCAAATTTACTAATCAACCCATCGACGCTTGTATCCAAGTTATTTTTATATATATCACAAACAGCAGAGGTCAGAGCTCGAGTCTCTGCGGAACTCCACTGGTTACAGACCTCCAGCCTGAATGTTGTCCTTCCACCAGTCTACTGTTAATCTCATGCATCTTAATCTTCAGGATCAGCCTACCATGGGGGACTTTATCAAATGCCTTACCAGCATCCACTGCCCTACTCTCTTTCGATCTCCTTCATCACTTCCTCAAAAAACTCAATCAAATTAGTAAGACTCAACCTACCGTGTTCAAAGCCAATCTGACTGTCCCTGTTTAACCTGTTTTCTTTCAAAGGAGATTAAATCTTATCCCAAAGAATTCTCTCCCATAGCTTTCCATACCACTGACATGCAGTTCATTGGCCTAAAATCCCACAGATTCTTAAATAAAGGAAGAAGGGATGCCTGGTTTCACCCCACACTCCATAGGCTTGGAGACTAACAGATTTTTAGGTTAATTGGCTTTGGTAAAAAGTGTACATTGTCCCTAGCATGTAGGATAGTGTTAGTGTATGGGTGATCACTGGTCGGCACCGACTCGATGGGCCGATGGGCCTGTTTCCGCGCTGTATCTCTAAACCAAATTGTGGGTCGAAGGGCTTGTTCTTGTGCAGCACTGTTCTGTGTTGTGTGTCCTGTGAAGAATACAGGGGTGCAGGAAGGATGCAGTCTGTGTCTTAATTAATAAAATGCCATTCCCCCATCTCCTGGTGCTCAACTCAGCCCAGCAAAGAAAAAATCTACATGGCTGGTGCACAAGGCCAAATATATCGCTCCACCACTCCCCTGTGAGGGAGGGGAGGGCTGACTTCCAAACAAATAAACGGCAGCCGTCAACTCGCACATAAATCCCAGATTGTCTGCAAAAGGAAGCTCTTCGAAATGGCTAAGAGCAGACTTGAGGCATTCGAACAGAGCAAAGAGACAGAAATATCCCTGAGTGTTTTGAAATGCTTGTCTTAATTCCGACCAATTTTTGAAAAGGGTTTTGTATACTTACGGATTCTTGGCTCTGTTGTCTTTGGCTCCAAGTCGTTGCAGACATTACATAAAGTTTCCTTTGGCACGAGAACCCCTGACATATTGGGGCCTATTACCTAGGCTGCCGAGGAACTACTGCAGATGTGGTTGGATACTATTTGAGAGACTTTATTTTTTAATGGCCTGCAGTGTACCACAGTTAGAATGCAAAAAATATTTTGTCCTTATTAAGTCTGCTTCTCTGACCCATCTTATTATGAAACCAATGGAGTGGAAAGTTAGTAATTAAATGAAAGAACTGGCAGGTTCTTTACCACGAATTTATAAATTAATCTTCGGTTTATTTGTGTTGGCTGTTCTGCGGAGAAGCAACGTTATTGTTATCACACCTCTCAGAAACGTCGCTAACATTAAATGTTTTAGAGAAGTTTTAAACAAAATGATGTTCTTAGTTTTCTTCGATTTAGTTTTAGAGATACAGCACAGAAACAGGCCCTTCGGCCCACTGTGTCTGCACTGGCTAGCGATCCCCACACATTAACATTACCTTTCATGCACCAGGGACAATTTACACTTATACCAAGCCAACCAACCTACGCGTTGTAGGAAACCAAAAATCTCGGAAAAAAACCCATGCGGTCACGGGGAGAATGTAAAAACTCCATACAGACAGCACCCGTAGTCGGGATCGAACCTGGGTCTCTGGCGCTGCAAGCGCTGTGAGGCAGCAACTCTACCGCTGCGCAACCGTGCCGCCAGTTCTGTAAAAGCCGATGACAGGTTAGTTAGAGGGCACAACTTTAGGCAAGGTATTTATTGATATCATGCCCAATTATTTCCAACCACTACCTTTGGGCCTGAACATGAGGAGGAATTTCTTTAGTCAGAAACTGGAGCACCCGGAGAAAACCCACAGAGAAGACGTACAAACTCCTCACAGACAGCACCCATAGTTAGGATCAAACCCGGGTCTCTGCCGCTGTAAGGCAGCCCAAAACGTCACCCATCCTTCTTCTTCAGAAATGGAGCCCTTCTGGTGCATCTTTGCTGTGCTCTGTCAATGGCAAGTGTATCCTCTTTTTGGGGTTTACAGAATTCTCTATCCACAATCTTATCAAGGATTTATATAAATGCAATAAAATGTAGGATATGGCGACACAAGCAACTGCAGATGCTGGTATCTAGAGCAAAGCGTTAAGTGCTGGAGTAACTCAGCGGGTCAGGCAGCATCTGTGAAGGGAATGTATAAGCAATGATTCATGTCTGAAGAAGGGTCCTGAACTGAAACTATGCTGCCTGACCCACTGAGTTACTCCAGCACTTTGTATTGTGCTCAAGTTGTAGGATATCTTTACTCCTGTACAAAAATCATTTCATAATGAAGATTAATGTGCCATTTTTCTTCCTAATAACTTGCCTCACCTGCACGTTAGCCCGTAGTGATGTGTGTACAAAGACACCCAGGTCTTCAATATTTTCTCATCAGTTGTCAATGTTTCAGTTTTTACGCACTGAGGTGGATTATGCCACATGTTTTGCATTGTATTTAATCTGATCAGGCCTTTAAGTCTTGCCTCACCTTAAATCTGTGGTGCATAAGATTTTCTCAGAGATGATCATGAATCTCAGTGACTCTGTGCCAGGGAGGGTTGTGGAGATTGGATCATTGGAGGTACTTAGAGGAGGTAGATACATTGTTGAGAGATTGCAGAATTGGTAGCAAAGGGGAACTAACACAGAAAAGGAAACAGGACTTGGGGCAGACAAGCCATGATCATGATGAATGACAAAGCTGCCTTGATGACCTGTTACCTACTCCTGCTCCTATTATTTTTACTAGGCTAAGTGGAACCCATTCTCACACGGGAAGGCTGGTCCCCCAATGCAATATTTCACCTCTCCACCAATTCCGGGGGGGGTTCTGGAGTGCTAGTATGGGTGTTGTGGGCTGAAGGGACTGGTTTCTAGAGGGCTAGTATGGACATTGTGGGCCAAATGGATTCTTTGACGAGGTCAAGTGTGGCAGGTGGGCTGAAGAATGGTTGATGGGATTTAATACGGAGAAATGAGGGATGTTGTATTTTGGGAAGTCTAACATGGGCAGGGCTTTTGGCACATTGGACCATCAGTCAGAGTATTGAGTATAGAAGCTGGGAGGTCTTGTTGCAGTTATGTAAGACATTGGTGAGGCCACATTTAGAATATTGTGTTCTGTTTTGGTCACCATGTTTTAGGAAAGATGCTGTCAAGCTGGAAAGGATACGGAGAAGACTTGTGAGGATGTTGCCAAGATTTGAGGGACTGAGCTATAGGTAGAGGTTGAGCAGGCTAGGACTTTACTCCTTGGAGTGCAGGAGGATGATCTTATAGAGGAGTACAAAGTTATGAGAGGAATAGACTGAGTCAATGCAATCTTAGAAGTTTTTGCTCAGAGAACCACAAGGCAGAGGTTTAAGGGAAGGGGGGAATGTTTTAATAGGAATCTGAGGGGTAACATTTTTTACACAACGGTTAAAAAAGGTGTATGGGACAAGCTGCCAGAGGAGATAGTTGAGTCAGATACTGTCACAATGTTTAAGAAGCATTCAAACAGGTACATAGAAAGGAGAGATTTAGATGAGTATGGACCAAACGCAAGCAGGTGGGACAAGAAGGTTGGCATGGGCCGAAGGACCTGTTTCCACACTGTATGACTCTTCCAGTAGATTCTGAAGTCATGCATCCAGTTCTGCTGACTAATGCATATCATGGACTGCTTTGTTCAAAGTGACTCGGGGAATCTTTGGAAACATGAAACAACAGCGATCGCCTCATAGTTATTCATTTGAACCCCCTCATCGTAAGAAAGGTCAGACAACACAGCTTCTTTCTTTGACAAGAACATGTGAATATGACAAACATTCTGACTGAATGAATTTCAGTGTATGCGCTTTTTTGGCTGGCAACTTGCGCTGCATATTTGTGGACGGGCCCACAGATAATTTGTGGCCTTTAAAGCCTAAAATTCTGCCCGCAACATACCTTCTACTATTTATTTTAGAACCTAGAACGAGCCACTTCAAATACTGTGGTTCAAAATGGGCTCTTATGAACGTTTTTCTTGTGGAGGAAGCTTATTTTGATTCATAAACCAGGGGATGCTTAAGTGCTTCAGTAAACCATTTGAATAGATGGACATGAAATAAGGTTAAAGTGAACAAAAATAATACCACTTGCTGAGTCATCAGGTCATAAGTGATAGGAGCAGAATTAGGCCATTCGGCCCATCTAGTCTCCTTTGCCATTCAATCATGGCTGATCTATCTCTACCTCCGATCCCCATTCTCCTGCCTTCTCCCCATATCTCCTGACAACTTTACTAACTACGAATCTATCCTGTCTCTGCCTTAAAAATATCGATTGACTTGGCCTCCACAGCTTTCTGCAGCAAACAATTCCACAGATTCACCACCCTCCAACTAAAGAAATTCCTCCTCATCTCCTTCCTAAAGGAAGTGCTTTAATTCTGAGGCGATGACCTCTAGTCATAGTACGGAATCAAGGGATATGGGAAGAAAGCAGGAACGGTATTCTGATTTTGGATGATTAGCCATGATCTTATTGAATGGCGGTGCCGAATGGCCTACTTCTGCACCTATTTTTCTATGTTTCTAGTCCGAATCATCCTGCGTCCACACAGTCCTACTCAGAGGCATGAAAGACCACATATCAGTGCACAAGTGACCATGTGCTTGCTTTTGGAAGGTTTCATATCCAGGAGTTTGTTCAAATGGAAGGCAGCCGACCCCACCAAATACTCATCCAGAGAAAATATGTTAAGTTGGGCTTGTGGAAATGTGTTTGTACCATAACATCAAATACTCCAAAGGTCAGCATATTTAAATTCCTGCTTCTAAAGTCAATCGGAAACAAACCTAACCTCTCCAACATTTACAGATCAGGCAACATCAGGGAAATGAACAGTTTATGTATTGGGTCGAGATCCTTCATCTGGAGTGTGAGAGTAGATGAGATGTGGCCAGTGTAAGGAGTTAGTCCAAGCGGCACGACAAGTTCTCGCAAGTGATAGGTGGATCCAGGTTGATCATAGGGTAAGTCAGATGGGGGAGGGAAGGATGGAGATGGTGGCGGAGGTTGGGAGTTGAGAAGTGGAGAACAAAAGGCACTCCACTTCTGCATTTGATAGGAAAGAATGGAACTGAATGACGGGTAGTGGCAGATGGGAGGAGGAGTAAGAGAAGGGGAGGGAAGAAAGAGACAGGGTGTTGGGAAATAAGATCGGAAGTCGAGTGTGTGAGAGGGTATCAGGATAGAGAAGAGGAGAAAGAAAGGGACGGGAGATGCATGGTATCTGAAATTATAGAATACAATGTCCATGCTATTGCCAAATCAGTCTGAAGAATGGCCCCAATCCAAAACATCACATCCATGTACTCCAGAGATGCTGCCTGATCCACACAGTTACTCCAGCAGTTTATGTCTTTATTTTTCTCATCGTTGGGTGGTAGACCACCCAACGGAATACGAGGTGTTGTTCCTCTAGTTTGCGTTTGGTCTCATCCTGGCAGTGGGTGAGGCCAAGGAGAGACAAGTTGGTGTCGGAATGAGGAGGGGGATTTAAATGTCTGACAACCAGGAAATCCAGAAGGCTACAGGAATCTAGAGAGGTGTGTTGATTAGTATTTTTCAGCTCTCTCCAAGGTAGAGGAGGCCCTTTCCCACCTGATTGTTGCCTCCCAATCAATTCCTACTCGCCTCTATCCACCTATTGCTCGCCAGTTCTTGTTTCACCGCTCCCCGCTGCTCTTTGTATTAGCTACTTGCTCTTTACCATTTCAGTAGTAAAGGGCAAGTAGCGCTGGCAGTGATTTCCAGTCACCCACTACTTTCTGTTAAATCCCTGACCCACTAATCTCATTTATACGTTCACCTTATAATACATAATACATTATACATAATACATGAATACGCCCACCTTATAATACATTTTCCTGCAGCATCTGTCCTTTTCGTGCTGTTCCGCTTGCTCCAATTGTAGATATTGGTTAGATATTAAGCCATAATATCAGGAACAATGATTTGATTCCAAACAAAGACTCAGTTTCACATCTCATTGGAAAAACAGTACAGGTACCTTGCATTCTAATGATTCCAGCATGCCTCCCTGGATTATGGGTTTAAGCCTTGGTAGTAGACCTGTTCACATCTTCACCAGGGTACTTGACCAGGAACCAGAAACATAGTTCAATGTTTAGTTTAGAGTTACAGTGGGGAAACGGGCCCTTCGGCCCATCGAGTCTGCACCAGCCAGTGATCACCCTGTACACGAGCACTACCTTACACACTTGGGACAATTTACAATTTTTACTGAATCTACAAACAGTCGAATGTGTACGTCTTTGGAGTGTGGGAGATAACGAGAGCACCTGAGGAAAAGCCACGTGGTCACGGGGAGAACGTACAAACTCCATACAGACAGCTCCCATAGACAGGATCGAACCCGGGTCTCCTGTGCTGTAAGGCAGCAACTCCACCGCTGCACCACCGTGCAGCCCATATGGTTCAATTTTACTTTATTGTAAATTTCCTTTTTTTTCCCATACAGTTCAATTCAAATCTTTTAAACCATTTGCTGGTTTCGACTGAAGGTAGACACAAAATGCTGGAGTAACTCAGCGGCACCAAAGTCTGAAGAAGGGTCTCGACACGAAGCGTCACCCATTCCTTCTCCCCAGCGATGCAGCCTGTCCCGCTGAGTTACTCAAGCTTTTTGTGTCTATCTTCGGGAGGGATAATCTGTTGGCTGCAGGAGTCTGCTTTGCTTGCACCAACAGCACTTGGCAGGAAAGTCCAAGGTACTGCAGTTGCTATGATGCATTTGTGCTGCAGCAATATTATTTTTTGATAAGGGAATGGGGAAGAATAGCCTCAGGATGTCCTAAGGGTTGGCTAAACCATGGGGGAAATTCCACCATGCCTTTGTCATGTATGACACAAGATTGAGGCCTCAGCCTCCCTGCTGATAACAGAATGGTGGAGTCACTGCAATGGCCAATAAATACTGGTTGCTCATCCAACACTAATAAATTCCGAGTACACAGCTTTCCTTTCCTAGAGGAACCACCAGGCGTTCCCGATGCTCCTGGAAAATCTGCCTAAAATAAAACCACACTACCCAACAGATATATTTTATGTGCGTTCCCCAGCTATCTGGGGATCGAGTTATTGGCAACCACAGGCTATTTTTGGTCACCTTCTAAAGATTTCAGAAGTTATATTCGGTGTGAAAGTTGAGCTTAGTTTTGAGATACAGCACGCAACTTTGGCATACCATTTCCGCACTGAACAGCGATCCCTGCACATTAACACTATCCTACACACTAGGGACAATTTACAATCTTTACCAAAGCCAAGTGACTGACAAACTTGCACGTCTTTGGAATGTGGGAGGAAACCGGAGCACCTGGTGAAAACCCACGCTGTCATGGGGTGAACGTGCAAACTCTGCATCGAGAGCACCTTTAGTCAGGGAACAGCTCTACCCCTGCACCACTGTGCCGCCCTCAATATTAGGTTTGAAAATATTGAGTTGAAAAAGTATAAATACTCTTCTCAGCATTGTGTTCAAATGCAGTTGCACTTGGACATGGATGGGTGAGAGAGAGATGCGTTTCACACTTTGAGGCTAATTGTGGATCCGAAAGGCCTCACTGATACAGGAGTCAGGCAGCTTCTGTGGAGTGAAGCAGATTCTGCCTGAGTTCCTCCAGCTGTTTGTTATTTGCTCAAGATTCCAACATCTGCAGTCTCCTGTGTTAGCAAAATGGGATTGGCAGACTGATAGAACCACCAGTTTGGAATATGTTCCATTTATCCATTGCTTATTGCAAATTGCACCTAGTTGCAAGTTCACTGTGATTTATATCTGGGTTTGAGACTCCCAGTCATGTGAAAGCTACAAAATAGCAGATGCGAAACAGATGCACAAACCACAGACATCTGATGTTTATTGCAGATGATAATATGAGTATTATTTATATTCCTTGTTAGTTCTGTATCTTTTTCTCATAGAACAAGCAGACTATAATACTAATATTTGGCCGGAAGTGTGTGTTTGTGTGTCTATTCATACTACAGGGTGGCACAGTGGCACAGCGGTAGAGTTGCTGCCTTACAGCGCCAGAGACCCGGGTTCAATCCTGACTATGGGTGCTGTCTGTACAAAGTTTGTACCTTCTCCCTGTGACCACGTGGGTTTTCTGCAGACACTCCGGTTTCCTCCCACACTCCAAAAACATGCAGGTTTGTAGGTTAATTGGCTTCTGTAAATTGCCTCGAGTGTGTTGGATAGTGTAAGGGCGATCGCTGGATGGCGTGGAGTTGGTGGGCTGAGGGGCCTGTGTCTACGCTGTATCTCTAAAGTCTAAAGTAAACTAAATTAAACAGGTGAGGTGAGGCTATCTAATAAAATCGGCTTTTGAGTCTTGGTGTTAAGCAGGTTAATTTTTTTTTTTAATTTCAGAAGAAGAAATAGAAACAAAACAAATACTGTACAAAAACTCTTCATATATTTTCATTGTCTATCCACTCAATAGTATCATACTCAGTAGTGTTAAAGCCCTGTCCCACGGTACGAGTTAATTCCAAGAGCTCTCCCGAGTTTGCCCTGATTCGAACTCGGAGATTTACGGTAATGGCCGCTCGTCGGTACTCGGGGCTCTCGTGGACATTTTTCATCATGTTGAAAAATCTTCACGAGTCTTCCCGCGCTTACCTGCCGTTAGCGAGTCTTCCCAAGTACCCGCCGTTAGAGTTACGAGCCACTAAATGACGTCCCCGAGCTCCGACGTACCCGCTACGATCATTCTCCGTGCTTACCACGAGTTTGATTTTTTTAAAACTCGGGAGAGCTCTTGGAATGAACTCGTACCATGGGACAGGGCTATTAGCATCTATCTCCCAATAAAAAACACTCTTACCACCCACGTGGTCAGCTGCGGTGATATCCCTTCCCTTGTTTGAGGGTTGGCCCCACCACATCCTGCCCCTCAATGTCCAGCAGTGGAAGGACCCGAGACTGTGGTCCTCCCTCCACCGAGCCTTCACCTTGGCAGTTAAATGGGACAGATCTTTGGGTTTTCTGACTTTGACCATCATTTTCATGGATGAAGGCTCTCAGACTCATGAGACAGATTAACAACGAGCTTTCACAGCATTTCAGGCAATCTTTCACTCAGCTCCCCCACCCCCTTACAATCCCTCCCCTCCCCCAATCCCAACCAACAAACCAATAGATAAATCAGTGATTAAAGGCTGTGGGATTTAGCCGACTGACAATAGATTTTGTATTTGTGAATGTAACAGTCATGGTTCAAAAGCACACAAAAATGCTGGAGAAACTCAGCGGGTTCAGCAGCATCTATGGAGCAAAGGAAATAGGCAACGTTTCGGGTCTGAAGAAGGGTTTCGGCCCGAAACGTCGCCTATTTCCTTCGCTCCATAGATGCTGCTGCACCCGCTGAGTTTCTCCAGAATTTTTGTGTACCTTCGATTTTCCAGCATCTGCAGTTCCTTCTTAAACACAAGGTTCAAAAGCAGCTCACTGTATGTGAAATACTTTGGAATGCTTTAAATAGACGTGATAAGGAGCTATATTAATAGATTCTTCCTTTTTTACCTCCTGAGGATTGCTGGTTAGGGATATGTCCGTGTGTGTGGTCAGAGGGTCATTGAGTGGTCTTTTGTTTTTTTGTAGGAAGAGTGGGTTCCGATTGAATATGAAGGTGAAATCCGAGCCGTTACTGCCAGTGCAGTGTTGAGACACAGCGGTGTGGTCAGGGGTGATGTCTTTCAGATGAGATGTTAAGTTGACGCCACATCTGCTCTCTCACAAGCGGAAAAGATCTAACGGCATTATTTGAAGAAGAGCATTTGGTCTGATGTCCTGGCCAATTTCATCCCGCAACCACCACCCGCTGATACAGACTATTTATTCATCATCACATTGCTGTTTCTTGAAGACTTGTTATTGTAAATTGCCTTCAGGGTTTAATAAATTGCAACATCAACTGCAACTTATTTATTCATTCATAAGATGTGGACATTGCTGGTGAGATCGATACAAAAAGTTGGAGTAACTCAGCGGGTCAGACAGCATCTCTGGAGAGAAGGAATAGGTGACGTTTCGGGTTGAGACCCTGTCTCCATCGCTGAATGTCCTTGAACTGAAGTGGTTAAGAGTCAACCACATTGACTCACAGAGGCCATGCCAACGTATTCTTTAACTTGGATAGACACAAAGTGCTGGAGTAACTCAGCGGGTCAGACAGCATCTCTGGAGAAAAAGGATAGGTGATGTTTTCCAGCGGTAGAGTTGATGTCTCACAGTGCTGGAGGCCTGGGTTCGATCCTGACCTTGGGGTATTGTCAGTGCGGAGTTTGCACATTCTCCCTTTGACCACATGGGTTTTCTCCGGGAACTCCAGTTTCCTCCCACATCCCAAAGAAATGCAGGTTTTAGGTTAATTGGCTTCTGTAAGTTGCCGCTCGTGTGTAGGATGTGAGAGTGGGGTAACATAGAACTTGTGCGGATGGGTAATCAACGGTCAGGGTGGACTAGGTGGGCCGAAGGGCCTATTTCCATGCTGTAATCTAAACCTGGTCTTGTAGCTACAGTCTTCAGTGTCACCTTGCAGGTTTATTTCTGGTGAATGGTGACACTCTATGTGTTGCTAAGGTCTTTCCCCAATGCCCTGCTTGGTGTTGAAACTTTCTTTGGTAGGAGATGGTCAAAGTCTGTCACGTCTTTGATGCAAATATCATATGGTACTTATCAGTGCATGACTGAATATGGTCCATGCCCTGCTGCCCAGGGACAAGGATGCAGTATTAATACAGATAAATGTGAGGTTATCCACTTTGGTGGCAAAAATAAGGGGGCAGATTATTATCTCAATGGGGTTAGGTAGGGGGAGGTACAGCGAGACCTGGATGCCCTTGTACACCAGTCACTGAAGGTTGGCGTGCAAGTACAGCAGGCAGTGAAGAAAGCTAATGGAATGTTGGCCTTCATAACAAGAGGATTTCAGTATAGGAGTAGAGAGGTTCTTCTGCAGTTGTATAGGGCTCTGGTGAGACCACATCTGGAGTATTGCGTACAGTTTTGGTCTCCTAATTTGAGGAAGGATATCCTTGTGATTGAGGCAGTGCAGCGTAGGTTCACAAGATTGATCCCTGGGATGGCGGGACTGTCATATGAGGAAAGATTGAAAAGACTGGGCTTGTATTCACTGGAGTTTAGAAGGATGAGGGGGAATCTTATAGAAACATATTAAATTATAAAAGGACTGGACAAGCTATATGCAGGAAAAATGAGCCGAATGTTGGGCAAGTCCAGAACCAGGGGCCACAGTCTTAGAATAAAGGGGAGGCCATTTAAGACTGAGTTGAGAAAAAACTTTTTCACCCAGAGAGTTGTGAATTTGTGGAATTCCCTGCCACAGAGGGCAGTGGTGGCCAAGTCACTGGATGGATTTAAGAGAGAGTTAGATAGAAGTCTAGGAGCTAGTGGAATTAAGGGATATGGGGAGAAGGCAGGCACGGGTTATTGATAGGGGACGATCAGCCATGATCACAATGAATGGCTCGAAGGGCCGAATGGCCTCCTCCTGCACCTATTTTCTATGTTTCTATGTTTCTATGCATCACTTGCTGGGGATTGCTGAGCAACTGTACACAGTCCAAACAGCAGCAAACATCCCCTTCTTCTGATGTGACAAACGAAAGCTCACTGATGAAATAAACACAGCCTGATGCATCCTCATACATCACAAATGCTGCCTCATCCCCATAAACCATACATTGCAGTGTGCACCAGTTCTCTCATTATAGCCTCTGGGTACAGAGACGAGGGAGGGATGTGAGAGAGAAAGGGAGAGAAATAAAGAACGAGGGAGATAAATAGAAAGATAGGAGGGAGAGGTGGGGAGGGAGGGGGAGCGAGGGAAGGGGAAAGGGAGGGAAGGGAGAGGTGGGGAGGGAGAAATAGGAATAAAGAGAGGGAGGGAGGAAGAGAGAGGTAAATAACAAGTAAATGACGGGACAAGAATAAAAGACAGTTGGGAAGTCACAGACATGGAAGCTTGCTGGTGCATTTCTGATGTATACATGATAGGAGAAAGAAAAATCCTTGAGATAATAAGATGAGAAAATAGAATGTAACATATCCATTTTTCATTGGACTGCATAAGCAGAAGCTAATTGCCTTAAACTAACTATTCATAATGGTAAGACACAGCCTGCAGCATTCAAGTTCAAGTGCATGTTGACATAAACCAACAGGCTATGTTGTGTAAGAGGGGTGAGAGATTGCAACCTTCACGTGGTCCACCCTGTTTCGACTAATGCAATCAACCCGACGTGCACAAACGAATAGATCAAATAGAACAAGTTGTCCTACAACTCTAGGCTGTGCACGCAATACGCAAGAAGAAGACGATTTGTGTAACAAGGAACTGCACGTGCTGGTTTAGATAGACATAAAAAACTGGGATAATTCAGCAGAAGAGGCAGCATTTCTGGAGAGAAGGAATGGGTGACGTTTCAGTGTCTTGACCTGAAATGTCACCCATTGCTTCTCTCCTGAGATGCTGCCTGTCCCGCTGAGTTACTCCAGCTTTTTGTGTCTATCTTCTATAAATCTTAATCTGTTCTATTGAGAATTAGAATCCTAACCCCAACATACTGGGAAGGCGCCAAGGAAACAGCAGGGGTTCTGTACGAGGGACAAGAGAAAACTGGAGCAAGATCAATGTCTAACAAAAGCTACGCATAATGTACTGCTGGTGATAGATAACATCATTGACACAGGAAGAGGTTGAGCAACTGAATCCTTGGCTGGGAGGCATACATGGGTTGAGAATGTTTACTCAAAACTTTGGAAATTTAACAGAAGTTCACCATTCGCGTCTATTTTCCGCAGACCACAACGTTTAAATGAGAACAGCAAAATGTAAAATGATGAAGAGAATGCTTTGGTCGAAGATAGATGGAAAAACAGTAACTTGAGTAAGCATAAATGGAGATGTTGGACACAAACTCTGAGGAGTAAAAGAAAATTGGAGGTAAAGAGACAGGGATATCCAATGGAGTGAAAGACTCGCAGAGTTATTCAGATAAAAATCCATTGAAGATTTGGAAATTAAACTCGGAAATCATTCAATCTCCAAGAGAAGATTCACATATTCTGATCAATGGATCAACTTTAGTTGTGTTTAGAGATACAGTGTGGAAACAGACCTTTTGGCCCATCATGTCCATGCCAACCAGTGATACACTAGTTCCATCTTATATACTAGGGACAATTTACAAAAGCTAATTAACCCACAAATCTGCATGTCTTTCGAATGTAGAAGGAAACCTGAGCACCCGGAGGAAACCCACGCGGTCACAGGGAGAACGTGCGAACTCCACGCAGGCAGTACCCGAGGTCAGGATCGAACCTGTGGATCTGGCGCTGCGAGGTTGCAACTTTATCGCTGCGCCACCATTGCCGCCCCTCTGACTTTCTTTTCATCCCACAGACTTCACTCTGAGAAACTGCAGATTTATTGGAAATATGCCTGGGAAGAGAGTGTCATAGTTACAAAATAAATACATTAAAAAATAAAGTGAATGCTAGAAATCTGGACCAAAAAAGCAGGAGCACTAAACAGATCGGGCAGTGTTACCAACTGCAAGAGAGAAACATTTGATGGCCTGTTTGTGATGTGTGGAATAGTTTGCTGATTAATTATTGCTTGTCTTGCATCATATTCCCAAGTTAAAGTTCTCATCATTGAGTGAAAAACTCTGGTAGTGATTAATCTGAGCTGGTTTTTTGATATGCTCCCTCTGGTTTTGATATGTTCCCTCCGCCTTTGAATTCTCACAGGCGTGCATCCAACTAATCTTGTGTATCCCAAAGGCGCAGCATTCCTTTGAAAACCCTCGCATCTCCACAGGCAACATACTGTACCATGGTGTACTGGCAACTCATTGACTGGCTTGGAAATGGTAAATAGAGGAAGGCTTTTCCTGTAGGCAGATGCATCAAGGCTTCATTGTTGAGCCAAACGATCTCTTTCTGTGCCAGTATGCCTCTACGATTTGCTCTGTGGCTGCCATAACTCCTAGTTTTACATTCAGTAACTTATCTTAAAGCACATCCAGACAAACCTTACTTTAATGTACGTTCATCCATTTTCTTCCCTCCTTTCAGAGAGGAATACGGCTGGCGAAACAGCTGTTCACGTGGGAATCTCCAGTTTGTGTCAGCAGGGTATACAGCTGAGGAATTTACTTGGCCTTTGCCCGATCTTAATGTAAGTGTACCGAGGCATTCCAGTGTCGTGATGATCGTGAGGGAAGGAAAAGAGAAAACAAAGGGTTAAGGGCGATAATGTCGCATTAATTGCATCACTCTGTCACAATGAGATAACTGTCTCATAACTAGATAACTTATGTTATCGTCGTCTACAATAGGCCACCGCCAATTGCATAACTGAAATGACCCTCAGTTACAATTTCTACAGAGCCCAACAAGTACTTTGAGTGGGGCCCTTTATAAGGCAGAGGTTTTAGCTTCACTGAAAGTGGTAACACACGTAGATAGAATAGTAAAGGCATAGGGTATGCTTGCTTTCCTCAGACTGCAAGCCATAGAGAATGAGAATCAGGAAGTCATGTTGCAGCAATGTAGGATTTTGTTTCAGCTGCATTTGGAGCGTTGCGTGCAGTTCTGGTTGCCCCTTGCCCATGTACAGGAAGGATGTGGAGGCTTTGGAGAGGACACAGAAGCGACTTACCAGAATGATGCCTGGTATTAGAGGGTATTGGCTATAGAGAGAGGCTGGACAAAGTTGGATTGTTTTCTCTGGTCCGTCAAGAGTGTTTAATTATCACATGTCCCGGACAGATCAATGAAATTCTTACTTGCAGCAGCACAACAGAATATTGAAACATAGTACTCTATAAATAATATAATAAACCAAAAAAAACACTGTATATATGTATATGTAGGTATATATGTACATATATGTGGATTTTTATATATGTATTTGTGTGTGTATATGTGGGTGCGTGCATGTGTGTATATGCATAATATATAAGTATAATGAATGTATATTAGTACAAAAATACAAAGTTAGAGGTTGAGTGAAGACTTTAGAAAATCATGAAAGGCTTAAGGGCCTGTCCCACTTACGCAACTTTTTTGGTGACTGCCGGCACCCGTCATAGATCGTTACAGTTCGCTGAAAATTTTCAACATGTTGAAAATCCAGCGGCGACCAGAACAAGGTACAACTCTTTGGGTGACCACTCACGATCGACCATCCAGGCTTCACCCCATGCCGAGTGTCGCCTTTAGGGTCGTGAGTAGTCTCCTCAGTCGCCCAAAGAGTCGTAGCGTCTTTCTGGTCGCCACTGAATTTTCAACATGTTGAACATTTTCGCCGACCTGCAACGACTTACGACGGGTGCCGGCAGTCATTAAATAAGTCGTGTAAGTGGGACAGGCCCAATAGATTGGATTGATGGTCAAAATATTTTAACTCCAGGGTGGAAATGCCAAAGAGTAAGCAGAACTTTAATGTGAGACACGCAACATTTTAAGGAGATGTGCAGGGAAAGTTATTTTTTGTGCAGAGTGGCGATTGGCTGGAACCTACTGCCAGGGGTAATGGTGGAGGCAAAGACGATAGTAGCATTTTAAAGACAGGCAAATGGGTATATAGGGAATGGAGGGGTATGGAACATGTGCAATGTGGGAGTTTAGTTGAGCTTGGCATCATGTTTGATACAATATGGTCCTTTTCCTGTGCTGTTCATATTCCAGGTTCTATGTTTTATGTACAGTCAAAGGCAGTTTGCCCTGTGGAATAGTGTGAAGAATGGCATTTCACCAGAAGCTCTGCCAATGCAAAACTGGGAGAGGAAGTCAAGAAGGATGGGGAGAGCGGAGCATGTGGGGATTCAGAAGCAGAAAGCTCTCACCGCAGATCAAGTCCTTAAGGGCCTGTGCCACTGTACGAGGTAATTCAAGAGTTCTCCCGAGTTTCCACTGACTCGAACTCGGAGAATTACGGTAATAGCCGTCCGTAGGTGCTCGGGGCTCTCGTGGACATTTTGCACAGTGCTGAAAAAACTTCACGAGTTACCGCGTTTCCCGAGTACCTGACTTTAGCATTACGAGCCGCTACGAGACATCCACAAGCTCCGACATAGCCGCTACGTACATTCTACGTACTTACCACGAGTTTGATTTTTTTAAACTTTTTTTTTAAACGAGTGCTCTTGAATTACCTCGTACAGTGGGACAGGCCATCTAGCTTAGTCAGAACACTATCGCTGCAGAATAAGTCCTTGGGTTAGAAAAGAATCACTAATTGAAAAACGGGTCCCGCCAGATAGCCACGTTCACACAGTCTCAAGAGCCTGAAGGGTTGTATCTCCATTAGTGGGCAGGATCTGCAGTCAACATTTCCTCCCGGCCTCGGCAATGATCGTTTGGAAGGGAAGAATTGGGGCATTGGGCATTGGGCAGCAGGATGGGGATGGGTTGACAAACAGAACACCAAGGGCATGAACAGTGAGAGAAGCAACACAAACCAGTTACATGAGGCTCTTCCTGCAAAGCAACAAATTGTTGATGCCTTGGCATGGTTTGTATCAGATATAGATTCCTCCCACATCCCAAAGACATGTGGCTTTGTCAGGGCCGGATTTACGTATAAGCTAGACAAGCTTAAGCTGAGGGCCTCGAGTTCTAGGGGGGCCTACTCACCTCGCTGCCTCACCAACCATCCACCCAATGGGACCTCCTACTCTTTTCCCGCTGACCCTGGCCACTCCACCGCCCTCCAGCAGCCCGCAGCCGTCGCCTTACCTGCAGCCTGGACTCAGCACCGGGCCTGAAGTTTCCACACTGCAGATTCCCACTCCCCTGGGTTTGACTGCGCTGGGTCCTAGTGCTAGGCCCCCTAACCCTGGTAATCTCAGTGGCTGTTCCACTGGGTCTTCCCCATCCCCCTCAAACCATGTGACCCCAGCTCTTCCCCACCCACACTACAGTCCTCATACCCCCCTCCCCCCTGACCACCCACCACCCCTCCACCAGACATCGCCTTGGCCTCAGTCCGCTCACCTGCCTTCCTCCAGCCCCAACCCCCATCCCTGCCACAGGCCCAACACTCCAGAGCTTCAAACGGCGATCCAGGTAAGGCATCGCCCGCTCTGCGGTGAATCCAATATGGATTTTAAAACCAACGGTTTAATGACAACATACAGTAGGATCTAAAAGTGTCACTGTCACTCTCAGGTAGTCATGGTCCTCTAGTCGTGGGGGTGGGGGATTGGGAGGTGGGGGGGGCTCACAAGTGAAATAACTTAGGGCCTCTCTCCATCTAAATCCGGCCCTGGGCTTTGTGGGTTAATTGACCTCTGTAAATTGCCCCTATTATGTAGGGAGTGGGTAAGATAGAGGAATATCATAGAACTAGTGTGTGTGAACAGGTGACTGGTGGTCAGCATGGACTCAGTGGGCCCAAGGGCCTGTTTTCCTGCTGTATCTTTAAAGTTAAACTTAAAAATAAATGTGATTAATAGGCAGCTGGTTCTCACTGGCCAATATCCCAGGGAAACGAAGATCTGAGCCAAATGGCTGATGGTCCTCTCTCCTTGACCTTCATCACAGCTTGTGAGTACACTGAGCTGCCACGTAACACATTGTTACGACTCCCGAATGCAGGTACTTCAGAGCCGCGTAACATAATTCAAAAACCAGGTTCAAGTTCAAAAATCTTTTAATTCAATGGAACACAAAACCCAAACCTGATTTAAACAACCCAGTCAGGGATATGGATGGACTAACAAACAATTAAACAGTGCTCCAGCCAGCCACGTAATGGACCGTCGAACCAGAGACTCTAAAACCTGCCGAAAGAGATATAACCCTGAAACAAAATACACGAAAACACTAAGGTCAGCCCTTATCCGTCCCAATTCAATATTTGTTAACAAGTAATGGTGAAAGTACACAAAGTTCTATGCCATGTGGCCAGGCCTTCCGCAGCTCACACCAGCAGTCTGCTCACAAGTCAGGGTCGACGAAGAAGAGAGAGAATCCTGGGAAACTCTGGTATTTAAGATTCAGGTGAGTCACCCATCACCTGACGCAGCTTGGCTAATCGGGTACAGGAGCCTTTAACCCCTTGATTCCAGACTCACAGCCACGAGGCCTGTACTCGGGAGAGAAACAGAGAAAGGTAAGTATATAGCATTCACCAGGGGGGGGGGGAGCGCCTAACACAGATAGACCATCCTCACTGAAAAATACACCAACAAAACCACTAGGTAACAGAGTTTCTGTCAATGCACTGCTGGAATTTTTAGTTTAGTTTAGTTTAATTCACAGATACCGCGTGGAAATATGCCCTTCTGCCCACCGGGTCCGCGCCGACCAGCGATCCCCACACATTAACACTTCCCTCCCACACTGGGGATTGTTTTTTACATTTACCAGGTCAATTAACCTACATAGCTGTATGTCTTTGGAGTGTGGGAGGAAACCGAAGATCTCGGAAAAAAATCCCACTCAGTCATGGGGAGAACGTACAAACTCCGTACAGACAGCACCCGTAGTCGTGATCGAACCCGGGTCTCTGGCGCTGCAGGCACTGAAAGGCAGCAATTCTACCGCTGTCCCATGAGCTGTATCCTTTCAAGGTGATTTGTAGTTTACACTGATCACAAATCTCATTTGGTCAATGGTTCTTTTATTACCATGTGCACTAGAGTACAGTAAAATACATTTGCAGAATCTGCAGCAGTTTCTGACATTTTAAATAAAGGCTTGCTTTGATTTCAGAGTTTCTCTCAATTAGAATTGAATCTAAGGAGGATTAGACATTATTGCCTGGGTCTGTGGCGATATTGACCAAGTTAACTCCAATGCAATAAGTTTAATTTCCTTTGAAATGCAGGGTTGATCTGATTCTTCTCTCTTAAGACCAAGACAATTTAGTATGCTGAATGAAGAATTCTGTAGAATCTGTTCTAAACTTACATTCAGCTAAAGATTTGAAAGCTTTAAGCTGCATATCTGGGAGGTATGATAGGAAACTATGACAAGATACATAAAATGAAGGCATCTTGTTTTAAAGGAAGATGGAAGCATTTTAGAATTGGAACCCAAACTCTTGGAGCAAAATAGAACAGGCTTTGCTCTAAACCTAACAATGATGTCTCTAATTGATTGAACCCCATTGCTTGGCACAAACCCTCTCCGTCTAATTCCACATCAACAGAAATTAATGTTGAGCTGAAACATAATGCCACAATATTCCATCTACTGTTGGATTCCAGTTCACCATGTTCAGAAGCGCCAGATATATTTCTGCACTGCATCCAAACAATAAAACAGGAGTTAATCAAGATCATTTTGTTTTTTATTTCCTGGTTCTCTCTTTTCTCCTAAAGACAACGAGTCTCATGGGTATGACTTCACATGTACTTGTATTCACCTCGATAAGATCATCCCTCAGACTCCTATGCTCCCAGGAATAAGGTCCTAGCCTGCCCAACTTCGACCCTTCGGCTCAGGCCCTTGTGTTCTGGCAACACTCTTGTAAATCTTTTCTGCACAAATGGCGGTTGCTGGTGGACAAGTTCAATAAGTAGATTTTGGCTCCTTTCCATAGTATTTGCTGCTATGGTTGCCTTTTGAGTTAGATGGTGACTGTAGGGTGGCTCCTCAGTTCCCTCTAGGTGGCATCACAGGTGGACAGGGTGGTGAAGAAGGCTTTTGGCATGCTTAACTCCAAGGCGTAGAAGTTGAGACATTATGTTATAGGTGTACGAGACGTTGGTGAGGCTCCACTTGGAGTGTTATTTTCAGTTTTGAGTCACCTTACTATGGGAAAGATGTAATTAAGCTGAAAAGAGGCTGGTAAATATTTACAAGGATACTGCCAGGACCTGAGGGCCTGAGCTACAAGGAGAGGTTGAGCAGGCTGGTATTTTATTTCTTTGGCGTGTAGGGGACTGTAAGGAATCTTATAGATGACCCAAGATGGCACCAAAGCCACGGGACTCTTTGCGTGCTGGTCCCATTCTAGCACTGCTATCATTCATTACAATCACTCCACAAAGGGATGATCTTGCCTCTTTTGTGCCCTAAATAATTCTATGATTCAAGCCTCTTTTCCTCTCCTTTTAAAGCTCTTATATGAGCGAGTAGCAAATGTGGCAACAAGGATGTGGGTTCTAAAAGAACACCATAACAAAGTATTATTCCACATGCTGAAGATAGACACAAAACGGTGGAGTAACTCAGCGGGATAGGCAGTATCTCTGGAGAGAAGGAATGGGTGACGTTTTCGGGTCTTGACCCTTCTTCGGATTAGTCAGGGGAAAGGGAAATGAGAGATATAGACAGTGATGTAGAGAGATATAGAACAAATTAATGAAAGATATGCAAAAAAGTAATGACGATAAAGGGAACAGGCCATTGTTAACTGTCCTGCTGAGTTACTCCAGCATTTTGTGTCTATCTCGGTTCAAATCAGAATCTGCAGTTCCTTCATTCCGCATGCTATTACTTGATCTAACAGTCGCAACACCAAGTGTGGAAATGGGGGAATAGTAATCAGTGTTTAAATATGTACAGATCCACCACTGATTTTTCCAGCTGCCTCCCCCACCCCCACAAAAGTCCCCCTAAAAACGTGGTTTCCAGGTCTACCCTGATGTGCCACCGTAAGCATCTTATATGTTTCAATGTAATCACCAACCTCCCATTCATCCAAAAACCAAATAAATTTAGATCTGATCTCTTCAGCTGCTCATGATAGAAACCATCCTCTCATCCCATACATTTATTTTGGACTTTCACTAATGCTAGTGTTTTCTTTCTTCAATAAAAGGACCAAAACAGTGCACAATATTCCAGATGTGGCCTTCATAAGTTCTAGGAGCAGAATTAGTCCATTCAGCCCATCAAATCTACTCTGCCATTCAACCATGGCTGACCTATCTTTCCTTCTCAGCCCCATTTCCCTGCTTTCTCCCCATAACTCCTGATACCCAAGGTAGACACAAAAAGCCGGAGTAACTCAGCGGGACAGGCAGCATCTCTGGAGAGAAGGACTGGGTGACGTTTCAGTTCGACACCCTTCTTCCTGACACCCATACTAATCAAGTATCTGTCAATCTCCACCTTAAAAATATCCATTGACTTGGCCTCCACAGCCGTCTGTGGCTATAAATTCCACGATTCACCACTCTCTGACTAAAGAAATTCCTCCTCATCTTCTTGCTAAAGATACGTCCTTTTATTCTGAGGCTATAACCTCTGCTCCTTGGCTCTCCCAGTAGTGGAAACATCTTCTCCACATTCACTCTATCCAGGACTTAATGATACCCTATACAATTGTAACCAACTCTCAGGAAAGTCATGTTAGAACTCACTCATTTGACTCATCCATGAAGAAAGGTCATTCAGACAAATGCTGGCGGAGTCTCTGGAAGTAGAGACAAAAACAAGAAGTAAAATAAAATTAAATTGGATCTCTTTATTGTTTGGATGCATTGGAAAACAAAATATCCCGGGCAGTTCCAAAGAAGATTAACAGGAGAGCAACAAGTTGACAGAATATAATAGGTTTATGTTTCAGCTCACAGTGTGATTATTGATGCAGAACTGGGAACAAACATTGATTGAAGACACATGTTGAGCCTGCGTGTGGATTTGGTTGCTTAACCACGTGACCCTTGGCGTGTACCTCACAACAACATTTCACGAGCTTTGGTTTAAAGGAAATTTTGAAAACACAACAGGATTATTTACAAGGGTAGCAAGTGAAGAACAGCTGGTCTTAATTGGCTCCGAGCTTTGAGGTCCTCTCGAAGCCTGTTTTCATCTTGGAAGTAAAATGGACATCTATTTCAGTGCACTAGAAGAAGGGTCTGAAGAAGGGTTTCGGACCGAAACGTCGCCTATTTCCTTCGCTCCATAGATGCTGCTGCACCCGCTGAGTTTCTCCAGCATTTTTGTGTATTTCAGTGCACTGTTGGGGTGGAGGGAGGGGGAAGAAGAGGATGGTAGTGTTGTCCTGAGGTTAAATAAATTGATCAGTTTCCTCCTTATGGTGTAGCATATGACAGCTTGGAAATAACAAAGCATTGGTTTATTTGGGGAAAATCAGTTTTGATAAACCAAATCACCTTTATTATAATATTGAATGGAATCACCAATGGCTCATTTGACAGCACCATTCATGGCCGGCATGGTGGCGTAGCAATAGAGCTACTGCCTGACAGCATCAGAGACCCGGGTTCGATCCTGACAACGGGTGCTGTGTGTACGAAGTTCGTACATTCTCCCCATGACCTGCGTGGGTTTTGTCTGAGGTCTTCGGTTTCCTTCCACACTCCAAAGACGCACAGGTTTGTAGGTTAATTGGCTTGGTATAATTGTAAATTGTCCCTAGTGTGTGTAGGATAGTGTTAGTGTGAGGGGATTACTGGTCGATGCGAACTCGATTGACCAAAAGGCTTGTTTCCACACTGCATCTCCAAACTAAACTAAACTAAACCTGCACACTTTGTAGGTTCAAGACCAATCCAGGACCTCAAATGAGACTGATGGAGAAAGACCAAGTACTACCCCGGGGAGGCTGCTGCACCATTAGAGATTCTATCCAATGGATGAAATATTAAACAGCATTCTACCTGCCTCTTTTGAAGGAGTTTATTCCCTTTGACCTGACCAACGTTCACCCTTCAATCAACATGAAAACAGTTTACCTAACCAATTATCCCAATGCTCTGTGCAAGCTTAAAGGGCCTGTCCCACTTAAGCGATTTTTTTTTAGGCGACTGCCGAAAATTTTTCAACATGTTGAAAATGTTTCTACAACAGTGGTGCCAATTTGGGCTGTCGTAGGTTGTTGCCAGGTGACGTAGGTTGTCGCCAGTGCTGACTTCGGTGAATTCCATCGTCCTAGTCGCTGGCAGTCGCCTAAAAAATCGCCTAAGTGGGACAGGCCCATTACTTTACTATAGAGATGCAGCGTGAAAACAGGCCCTTCAGCCCATGGAGTCCCTGCCAACCAGCGATCACCTACACATACACTACCTAATTTACAGAAACCAATTAACCGACAAACCTATACATCTTTGGAGTGTGGGAGGAAACCGGAGCACCAGGAGAAATCCCACACGGTTACAGGGAGAACGTATAAACTCCGTTATGGATAGCACCCGCAGTCAGGATCGAACCCAGTTCTCTGGCGCTGTAAAGCAGTAACTCTACTGCTGCGCCACCATGCCTCCCTAAAGCTGACTGCCCCATTCCCCACGTTACACTGATGACTGGACTTTTCATAAGCAGCAGGATGTCTGGGGATTGTAAAAGGTATAAATGAAAATCCATGTTGTTGTGTGTTAGCCAATTTTACTGAATAACTGTTACACTGCCATGAATAGACCTCATCTGATTGATAAAGTTCAATTACAGATTAGACCTTCAAACACTGCACTTACCTTCTGCTGGTTCCTGTTATATAGTCTATGTGTGCCAGGCAGATGAGGGCATTGACTGTAAATAGTCTGCCACCCCTCATACATGAAGATGGTATGTGTCCATGAAGTAGTGATGGATAGTCACTGTCTGTGCTGCTGCCTTCGTACAAGTGCCAGCTTAGTTGTGCAGCTCGTGGAACATTAAGTGTGTGAAACCTGAAGTTGTTATAAGAAAGATGGTGTCAAGCTGGAAAGGGTGCAGAGACTATTTACGAAGATGTTGCCAGGAATCGAGGGCCAGAGCTACAGGGAGAGGTTGAGCAGGCCAGGACTCTATTCATTGGAGCGCAGGAGAATGAGGGGTGATCTTTTAAGGGTGTACAAAATCATAGATTGGGTAAACGCATAGAGTATTTTGCCCAGACTAGGGGAATCGAGAACCAGAGGACATAGGTTTCAAGGGAGGGGAAAAAGATTGAATAGGAATCTGCGGGGTAACATTTTTTTTTTACACAAAGGGTGGTGGGTGTATGGAACGAGCTGCCAGAGGAGGTAGTTGAGGCACATACTATCGCACATTTAATAAGCAGTTAGACAGGTACATGGATAGGACAGGTTTGGAGGAATATTGGCCAAATACAGGCAGATGGGACTAGTGTGAATGGGGCATGTTGGTCGGTGTGGGCAAGTTGGGCTGAGGGGCCTGTTTCCGCACTCTATGAGTCTGTGTGTGGTCCATGAGAAGGTGGTGGTGATTCACCTTCTCAAGGTACTGTCTGACGATGATGATTGTTCCACATGTTGAGGAGAGACGTCCAATACGAGAGACAAAGATGGAATCGGCCTAATAGTCAGAACCTATTATTCAGGTTGGAAATGGCAAAGACTAAAGGGCTCAGCTTTAACGTGAGATGGCCAAAGTTTAAAGGAGATGTGTGGGCATGTTATTTTCTTCACGGAGAGTGGTGGGTCTAATGCCCCTGTCCCACTTAGGAAACCTGAACGGAAACCTCTGGAGACTTTGCGCCCCACGCAAGGTTTCCGTGCGGTTCCCGGAGTTTTTTGTCAGTCTCCCTAATGGTCGAAAGTGGTTTCCGCTTCTTCTATGTTCCGGCGATTATTTCAAAAAATTAAAAACCGGCCGCGACTAAAAATAGGTTGCCGTTTTAAAAATCGATAATTTTTTAGTCAAAGCCGGTTGCGATGCTAGTTGAAGGTGGTTGCCGGAGGTTGCAGGTAGTGAAAGGTCTTCCTTCAGTTCTACGAGCTCCACAACTAAGCTGGCACTTGTACGAAGGCAGCAGCACAGACAGTGACTATCCATCACTACTTCATGGACACATACCATCTTCATGTATGAGGGGTGGCAGACTATTTACAGTCAATGCCCTCAGTTCTACCTTCCACTACCTGCAACCTCCGGCAACCACGTTCAACCTCCAGTATCCACCTTCATTCTTGTGCTGTACTTTTGTATGTTCTCTGTTCTGCCATCCCGTTCACCACCCTACATGGTTGCTGTAGTTTGAACCATCACCAGAATGTCTAAGTAACCTACCAAGGGTTACCAAACTAGTTACCAACTTCCTAACTAGACAAGCCACCTCCATCATCAAGCAAGACAAGCGTGGTAGGTGCATTGGAACACCACCAACTACAGATTCCCTCCTAGACAGACACCATCTTGAGTTGGAACTGCACTGTTGCTCATTCACCTGCAGAGTCGTCCAACTCAATGTGTAGGAAAGAACCGCAGATGCTGGTTAAATCAAAGGTGGACACAAAATGCTGGAGTAACTCAGCGGGACAGGTTGTGTGTAACCCCAACTCAATAGGCTGTGAGAGAAGATATGGGATTTCAGCACGTCACAAAGTTGCTTTAACTGCCTTTTCAAGACCAGCAGTGATGGACAATAAATGCTGCCCTTCCTGGCAATGTCTGTACCACCAAAAAATAAATGTAAATAATACATTTTTTGCAATGACAAAGAACAGTAATATAAGTCCGTGTCAGGATAGTGCATGGCTCAAACTGCCCTTGTCTTTCCAGATGGTAAAGATTACTGTACCATTTTTTTAATTTAACTTGTTGTTTGCCAGGATTTAAGTACGAATGCTGTGAAATTGGATCAATTTTCATATGCTTTTAGGTGGAAATCAAACATCGCTGCGTTTCATAACTCACGGAAAGTAAGCAGCAAAGCCTGCGGCAGGTTGGCAAGGAGACATGACGTGAAGGGCCTGGAATGTTCCATCAATGTGTTGGTCTCTGGCTTCAGTTTTTTCTTCGTCATTGCATTTCCAGCAAGATGACTGAGCGTGCATTAACTTCTGGCAATCTCGCATAACTCGCTGCGACAGATGCATGTTGCACGCTCTGCCAGGGATGAGACCATGGCTCCCAGTGGCTTGGGGCCTGCTCTGGCATCTCTGGCATTGCCCCGGCCACTCAGTCTTAGCCTCAGTAGAGGCGCTGGGTGTCCAGGGTTTCTACCCGGCAACCCAGTCTTGACCATACGGTGGCGCTGTTGATCTTGGGCTTGTCCCAGTGGCTCAGTTCTCCTCGAACCCGCGACAAGGGACCACAGCAAGCAGGATGGCAGCCCACCTTGTCTCTCTTCCCCTCGCTCTTCTTTCTTCTTCTCTCCTGCTTCTTTCTTCTCTCTTCTAGTCTGTGGGTAAAATGCCTGGGGTTTTATAGAGAGAAGGCTGACAAGGTTCAAATGGACAACCAATGCTTGAACTTAGCTATTACCTATTATGCTGGGGATTGCACCTCTCTACCTGTCCAAGTGTCTTTTAAATGTTCTTATAGTCTGCTATCATCCCGTGGGCACCTTTCCATCAATTCGGGTCCCTTGGAACAACATTCTGAAATAATAATTGATCATAACTGAGCAAAACTCCAGAATATTCCCCTGCTTCTGCGCCAACTCCCCCTCACCTCTGATTCTCATGACTTCTTGGCTCTGGAAACCTTTCACTGGCACGTTTGGGAGAACCTTGTTGTGACCAGGCCAACAATAATTCACTGACGAACACTACAAATAAAAGAGGTTGGCGCAGCACGACAACTAATGGGAGCAAGCTCTCCACAAACCTTCCCTCATGTTTCCTACATTGCAACAGAGAATGCTAATTCAGAGCAAAACTCTATCGGCAGTAAAGTTCTCAAAGGTATTCTGAAGTTATGAGGTGCAATAGAAATACAACCCACTCCAGGCCCAATTTGGTTGTGTACATGTTCCTTAAAGGGGCTGTCCCACTTGGGCAACCTAATTGTCGAGTTTAGAAGAGTTTGAAAAAATGACATGTTGAAGACCTCCTTCGACCTCCTTCGACTATGTTGAAGACTAGCTTCAACTAACTTAGGAAAAATAGTGGAGAGTGAAAACGACCTCCTTCGATCTCGTCCGACTTACCTTTGACTATGATGAAGACTATCTACGACTACCTTCGATTACCCTCGATTACCTATGACTAACATGCCGACCTACTACAACCTACTACGCCTAAACCTACGAGTAAAAAAAGTATTGATTTTTTTCCATGGCGACCTTTTTTCCTTGCGGGCATTTTTTAACATATTGAAAAAAACGCCGCGACCTAGCTGAGGCCTCGAGTACACGGGGACTACTCTTGAGCATGAAGGAGAGTTAAGGAGACCTCCTACGACCTCGTGTCAACCATGCTGCGAGTATGAGTCGAGGGCAAACTCACCCCTCCATGTAATCCGACCCCTCCATTCCCTGAGAATTCATGTAGCTATCTACAACACTCTTAAACATCACTATTGTATACACCTCCATCACCACCCCTGGCAGCGTGCTCTGGGTACCCACCACTCTATGTGTATAAAAACTTTCCCTGCACATCTCCTTTAAACTTTTCCCTTCTTACTTTGAAGCTGTGCCCTTTGGTCTTTGACATTTCCACCCTGGGATAAAGGTTCTGACTGTCTTCCCTATTTGTACCTTATATCACATCTCCCCTCAACCTCCTGTGCTCCAGATAAAACAATCTAAGATTGTCCAACCTCTTTTTATAGCTGAAGCCCTCTAATCCAGGCAGCATTCTGGTAGAAAGATTAAAAGTATAACCAAAATATAATTTTAAATTAAAAATAATTTTCTATCCTTTAAGTAAATCCACAAAAAACGATCCAAAATTTCAGTGTCTGTTTGTCTTTATAAAGAATATTAACATAAAATTATTTACTGCTTTTAATTTTTGCCTCCTTTTCCAGGTCCATTTGTGACCAAAGACAATCTGTCCCGGAACCACTGATGTTGTCATTGCATTCATTTCCACTAGGAGGAGCACCTGAGATGTTTAGAAAGATTGCTCCAAATTATTATTCAACTCTTTGGCAATAAATTGACCTTGGCACTATAGTGCTGTGGTGTGCGTAGGGAATGGGTGGGGTGAAGCTTCCCCCACCCTCTCCCACTGACCGTCCAAGTTTCTATGAGGATATTCATGCACACACTAATATTTGACCCATAACATGAGAGGAATAGATCGGGAAGATGCACAGACCCTCTTGTGAATTGAGGGCCGGAGGACATAGGTTTAAGGTGAAGGGGAAAGGATTTAATAGGAATCTGAGGGGTAACTCTTCAACACAAAGGGTGGTGGATGTATGGAACAAGCTGCCAGAGGAGGTAGTTGAGGCAAGGACTATCCTAACACTTAAGAAATAGTTGGACAGGTAGATGGATAGGACAGGTTTAGAGGGATATGGACCAAATGTGACCAGTGTAGTTGGGACATGTTGGCCGGTGTGAGTAAATTAGGCCAACAGGCCCGTTTCCACACTGTATCTATCGCTCAATGCGTATACGACTCTAATATGAAAGACCAGTTTTTGTTACCCTCTAAAGTTAAATTCCCCAAGAGGCCAAGTTGAAGACAAGGTTAGATAGAAACTTATCATATCAGAGGTACAAAATGACAACCTGCTTCCATTATTTATATCACAATTCAGCTTAAGTATAGAGGGCTGTTCAAGAAGGAACTGCAGATGCTGGAAATCAAAGGTAGACAAAAGTGCTGGAGAAGCTCAGCAGGTGCAGCAGCATCTATGGAGCGAAGGAAATAGGCAACGTCTGAAGAAGGGTTTCGGCCCAAAACATTGTCTATTTCCTTCGCTCCGTAGATGCTGCCGCACCCGCTGAGTTTCTCCAGCACTTTTGTCTACCTAAGTATTGAGGGCTGTGGGCCAAACGCATGCAGGTGAGACTAGTGTAGATGGAACATCTTCGTTGGCATGTGCAAGTTGGGCTGACGGGACAGTTTAGTTGCTATATAACTTCATAACTCTATAATTCAGATTCTTGGTCAAAAAACCCCAACATCTGGTGCAGTTTGAAGTGATTATATAAGATTAAAAATAAAACAAGAAATTCAGCTAGACTTGCTCCAAATTGTAACTCCTCATAGATTAACATTTGTTTCTATTGGAATTGGTTACTGACTTAAAACTGTGTTAAATTTGACTAATTTTCACTTGAGAGATAGTTTTGAAATTCCAAAATAGCTGGGAAAACCATAAACTGGCCATGCCTGTGCTTGGAGGTCTTTTTGTTGAATGCTTTGGCAGAATACCTCATCACCACCAGGACTTCCAAATAAGCACCAAATTCTTTCTTGGCCAGTGGTTAGATGGGTCCTTCCTGTCAGCTCATTCATACGCTGCTGGAGTCTCTGGAACAAATATTGTGCATTCATCCTAGCTATTCCCCATATAATTTCACACACCTATATGAGATTACCCCTCATCCTCCTGCGCTCAAAGGATTAAAGTCCTAGTCTGACCAACATCTCCTTAGGCCCTCGAGTCCTGGCAACATGCTTGTAAATCTTCTTTGAATGTTTCCAGCTTAAAGGCATCTTTCCTACAGCAGGGTGACCAATAAAGAACACAATACTCCAAATGTGGCCTCACCAATATCTTATATGACAGTAATACAACATCCCAACTTTTATACTCAATTACACACTAAAAGCTGGAGTAACTCAGTGGGTCAGACAGCATCTGTGGAGAGAAGGAATGGGTGATGTTTCCGGTTGAGACCCTTTTTCAGTCTGATCAGTCTGAAGAAGGGTCTTGACCCGAAACGTCACCCATTCCTTCTCTCCAGAGAGGCTGCCTGTCCCACGGAGTTACTCCAGCAATTTGTGTCTATACTATACTCAATTCCCTGACTGATGAAAGCCAGCTTGCTGAAAGTCCTCTTCAGCACCCTCTCTACCTATGTCAGCACTATGTATCTTTACTCCTAGATCTCTCTGCTCGACAGCACTCCTCAGTACCCTACAATTTACTGTGAAACTGTCCTGATTTGACTTTCCAAAATGTAACATCTCATACTTGCCTCAGTTAAACTCCATTTCCCATTCCTCGGCCCAGTTAATCAAGAACCCGTTATAATTCTGAATAACCATGATCTCTTGATCTCATCTATTATGGTGTCATCTGCAAACAGTGGTGTCCTAATCCTTGGTGGGAAGGAAGGACTTTTATCAATGGGGTCTGGCAGGGTGAATACCATTTCAAAGTTTGCATGGAAATTGTAGCTCATGCATAAAAAGGTCAACATCTAGGTATCTTAGATACTTAAGAGGGGCCACAGGGACACAGTTTTCACTCAGAGGGCAGTCTGTATCTGGAACAGATATATGGATAGGATGGGTTTAGAGGGCAATAGGTCAAATGCAGGCTAATGGGATTGGCCTAATATACCAACTTGGCTGGCATGGACCAGGTGGGCCAAGGGCCCTGTCGTACACCATCTTTCACTTCCTATTGATTTGTGTTGCCACTTTCAGGGAGCTGTGAACTTGGACCATAAGATCCCTCTGTACATCAATGCTATTTAGTGTCCTAGCATTTACTCTATACTTTCATCTTATATTTGACCGCAAAGTTGTGACACACAACTTCACATGTGTCTTGATTAAACTCCATCTGTTATTTCTTTGCCCAATTCTGCAACTGATCTTTATCCTCATCTATTCTTTGATACCATTCATTATCAACAATTCCAATAGTTTTTATGTAATCTACAATTGTACTAATCACATCATAGTTACATTAAATATGTTAGTTTACATAGACTTTTTTTTGACAATTTACATAGATATCATTTACAATAAATGTTTATAAAAATTATTGAACATTTTGCATATTTTAAAAATGGTAACCGTAATCAGATGTTCACACTAAATATATATCCTATATATAAGACAAAGTGCTGAAGTAACTCATGGGTCAGGCAGCATTTCTGGAGCACATGGATAGGCAATATTTTGTGTCAGGACCCTTCTTCAGACTCCATCTACAATTGCTCCACCCATTTCTGCAACCATATCCTGCTGTATTCTTTGGTAACCTTCATCATTATCAACAAGTCCACAAGGTTTTGTGTCATCTGCAAACTTACTAATCAACCCATCTAAATGTTTGTACAAGTCGCCTATAAATCTTGCAAACATTGCAGTTAAATTAACTCGGTTAAATTACAATGAATGTCTTTTAAAATAATTTATTTTGTTCTTATTTATGAATGGTAACATTAATCAGGTATTTATATTAAATATATATATATGATGTATACTATATAGTTTCAGATACATAATGTATAATATATATTTTGTATATCTATACTATATCTATACTATATATAGATACGGTAAATATATAGTAAATATATATGTGTATGATATATAAAGATACAACATATAAAATAAACAACATATATAAATAGATGCATACAATTAACACACATATATATATAATAAATATATGAATATATAATTAAAATATACCCAATGTGACCCCTTTGGTCTGGTATAAATATCAATATATGTATATATAAAGATAAAATATATATGTATAAAGATAAAATGTATATAAAAGAATATATATATATACATATATATAATATAAAAATAATATATCTATTTAATATATATTGATATATAATACATTTAAAGATAAACTTTATATGTTTATATTTTGTGTAGGAAAGAACTGCAGATGCTGGTTTAAATCAAAGATAGACACAAAATGCTGGAGTAACTCAGCAGGACAGGCAGCATCTATGGAGAGAAGGAATGGGTGACGGTTCGGGTTGATACCCTTCTTCAGCCTATATATATATATATATATATATATATATATATATATATGTATATATAATGTATATGTATATGTATATCTATATTTATATATATATATAATGTATATGTATATCTATATATATCTATATATCTTTATCGATATATATATATATATACATAATAAAACAAATATACATTATATGTTTTCTTTTTTATCTGTGCATATAAAGATTAAATATATTTAAATATATATTTTTTAATATATATAAATAAAAGAAGAGATATATATAAATATAAAGATAAAAAATATATAAAATATATATGATATATATAAAAGTTTTATGACTGCTGTGTTTTATGACTGTTGTAGTTTTATGGCTGTAGACAGACTAATTTCCCTCCTGGGCTAAGTCAAGTTCCATCGTATCGGGTCGTATGTACGAACACACACAATATATTTTCTTTCCCTTCCACGTGAACAAAACACTGGGAAAGAAGGTGTGAACCACAGGATTCTCTGCGGCATCCAATCAAAGCCTTGCTGCGGCTCCTGAGTGGCAGGTGTGCCGGCCAATGGAGCGTGCGGCTGCGGTTGGACCAATGGCGAGGGTCGGCGGCGATGGGGGCGGGAGCGGCGTTGCGCGTGCGCAGTGAGCGGTGCGGGGAGCGGCCGCGGTAGGGGCAACAAGTGTGGGCGGTGAGAGAGTGGTGGAGCAGCAGCGGCAATAGCAGCAGTAGATGCAGTAGATAGCAGCAGCTGCCCACTGCCCCCTGCCTCCCCCCCACTGTACACCCACCCACTGCAACACAACACAACGAGACCTCAATCCACCAAACACAGCTCAGCCGGAGAGACAAAAGCTGCATTTTAAAGTAATCCAGGGAAAAGTGCAATGAGTTGGTCACACACATCCCTGAGAGAATGAGGACGCAGGCAATGAGTGAGCACAGTTAAAAGTTGCTGCTCCAGTCATATGTAACGAGGCCCCATTGAGGTAAGGAAGGCTTCGCTTTAGAAAAATAAAACCTTTTCTTGTCCCCTTAAATAAAAATGTGCTCCCAAAGTGTATGTGTGTTTGCAACCCTGTGTAATTCAATCTCCGTCCTTGTTACTTTGGGCTTTTGTTCTGTTTCTGCCCCAGCTTTGTTACCTGGTGTGTGTGTGAATTTGTTTGTGGGTTTGGGGATACAATGTAACTGGGGATCGACTCCTTGCTTTGCATGTTTCACTTGCGCGTGTTGGTGTGTGTGTGTTTTTTTTTAAAGTTTGTCCCTTCCCTTTTTAAATCTTTTGAACTTTGCATTGGTGTTTTAGTTTCAGAAGTTATATTTTGCAGCCAGTTTTCTAGATTACTCTCCCCCCACCCCACATTTGTTTTTCGAGTGTAATTTATTTTCTTGAATTGAATTTCACTACAGTGTTTATTTGTGATGTAGAATAATAACTTGCCTTTTGGGAGAAAAATATTTAATGTTTTCTTATTAGTCCCACATGTACTTTCTAAAGCAAGATCTTTATCCAGAATTAAAATTCAAAACGCATTTTGTATATCGTTATATGTATCGTCGAAGGGCTCATTGTTATTCTTCCGTAACAGGATTTCGCTGGTAACAAAAGCTTCAGGTGCATTAAAAAAAAACCATTCTGTGGGTACATCTGCACAAACTGGCTACAGCTGCACAGTTGGATTGCTGAAAAGTTGCTCACAAATTAGCTTCACGATCAGGTTGCGGGGCTCCGTGTACACGGGTCTATTTCGTGTTGCTTTGTTTTCACTTGTTTAATGTTCGGTGTGAGGTTTATCTGCTAAAGCAGTAATTTATTTGGCAGGGCCACTAAACAGCAACGGCCATAATCAGCTAGCAACTCTAAGTGTTAAAAGGGGTCACAATGTGTGACAGAGAATTGATCCCTGATGTCCGAATCCATAGCTGACATTTAGCGCTATTTTTTGTCTTTGTTTGAAAAAAAAGAGTTCTAGCCTTTGTTAACAATACCAGTTTGAAAATTGTTGCAACCTGTTTTAAAAAAATAAGACGCAAGTTGCTGATTCTAAACATGGAAATCCTATATCAAGTCAAGAGAGTTTTATTGTCATGTGTCCCAGAAAGGACAATGAAATTCTTTCGTGCTGTTATAATAATAACAACCAGTGATTTGTGCAGATAGTCAGTTCATGTATGCATGTTTCCTGGGAAAGATGTTTTAAATAAAACTTTGCCAAATTCCTGGAATCCCCTGCAAGAAACGCTGGATTTGCAAGCCAGTGCACCTAACTGTGATAAGATCCTCCCATCGTTGGCAGGCCCTTTGCAGTGTCGCATCCAGTATGACATGTTTGGAAAAGTTTTGCATGTGCACTCATGCCACCCGTCTAATACAACGTGTACAATCCAGGCAGACTTTGTGGCCTTGTTTGGGATGTGGTACATCAACAGAGTGATAGCTTTTATCAGTTCCCAAGAACCAAGAGCATGAAGACTATCTGAGTGCTAAGGTTTCCGGTTAAATTCCAGCCTGGTGCATACGTAATCTATCCGTGCCCATGTTCGACTTAGTTTAGTGATACAGCATGGACACAGGCTCTTCTGTCCAGAGTCCATGCCGATCATCAATTACCCATTCACACTAGGTCTACGTTATCCCCATGAGACTATAGTTTAGAGATGCAGCGCAGGAACAGGTCCACCAAGTCCACGCTCATCAGCAATCACCTCATGCACTAGCACTATCCTACACTCTTGGGACAATTTACAGAAGCCAATTAACCCGCAAACCTACACATCTTTGGAATGTCGGAGGAAACACCTGGAGAAAAACCGCTCGGTCACAGGTGGAACATGCAAACTCCGTACAAACAGCGCCAATAGTCAGGATCGTACCTGGACGTCTGGAGCTGCAAGGCGACAACTTTACCACTGTGCTGCAACCACCCCTTAAACACCAAGGTTTTTTAATGTTTTTTTTAACCAAAGCCAATTAACCCACAAATCTTTGAGATGTTGGAGAAAACTGGAAACCCATGTTGTCACAGGGAGAACATGCAGACTCCACACAGACAGCACCAGAGGTCAGGATCAAACACAGGTCTCTGGTGCTGTGAGGCAGCAGCTCTATCAGTTGCGTCACTCTTCCCAAGAATTTGTGCCATTTAAAAAATAATCAAAAATTTTTTGTTTGTAAAGTGGTCCTGAAATCTTCAGAGCTCTCCCTAAACGTATGAACTGCTATAGTGGGAGGGGGAGGGGGAAGGGGGGGGGGGGGGGGGGGGGGGGGGGGAGGAACAGAAGCAAAAGAGACTACATCGGGCAAAGCAGGAGTAAGCCCACCACTCTCTCAATCCTGCTTTACCATTCAGTCTGATGATGGAGATCCGATCTTGACTTGCCCTCTCCCCATTCCCTTGATATGATATTGATAAGAAGGATCTTGATGCAAAATACCGTCAGTCTGTTTCCCTTCACAGTTGCTACTTGACCTGCTGAGTTCCTCCAGCACTTTGCTTAAGATTCCACCGTGTGCACTCACTTGGCCCTTGGAGTTCTCTTGGTGCTTGAGGTCCTCTGTGGCTGGAATTGATGTAAGCTACATTGAATGGCATCAGCATTACAAAGCAGGTCAATGTTCAGACCCTGTCTTTACTTGCTCTTCTTTCTAACTTCATTTGGAGTTGCTGCTAACACTAGCAAGTCATTTCTTTGGACTGGTATTAAAACCTAATTTCATGGTGCTTTACCTCAGTTTTAAGTTTGTAGATCTTGAGTAGGCACTGGGCTTGTACTTGCTGGATGAGGGGAGCCCTCATTGAAACTTACCGAATAGTGAAAGGCCTGGATAAAGTGGATGTGGAGAGGATGTTTCCACTAGTGGGAGAGTCTAGGACCAGAAGGCATACCCTCAGAATAAAAGGATGCACCTTTCGAAAGGAGATGAGGAGGAATTTATCTAGTCGGAGGGTGGTGAATCCGTGGCATTCGTTGCCAGTGACAGCTGTGGAGGCCAAGTCATTGGGTATTTTTAAGGTGGAGATTGACAGATTCTTGAATGGTACGGTGTTGAGAGGGAAAGATAGATCAGCCATGATTGAATGTTGGAGAGACTTGATGGGCCGAATGGCCTAATTCTGCTCCTATGACTAAACCTATGAGTTAGTTGTTCAAACCAGTTTGAAGGAGAGGATGAGGAAGCTTAAGTTGAGATATTTGCAGGATCAAAGGCCTGAATTATAATGCGTCTCTATTCATATTTTATCCCCAACCACAAGAATGCATTAACCAGGGTGCTTATTATTTTTGGATCTCCTTTTCTTAAAAAGGGTGATTTTTCTTTCTTAAAACAATATCACTTGTACAACTCTCTTCGTTACAACAATATACTCGCGTATAGAATCACAAAATGCTGTAGTAGCTCAGTGGGTCGGCCAGCATCTGTGGACATGGATGGGCAACATCTTGGGTCGTGAGCCTCTTCAGACTGATTGGAGTAAGGGGTAGAAAACTAGAAAAGAGACGTAGAAAGGACAAAGCCTATCAAGTGATGGGTAGATGCAGGTGGATGTGTGGGGAGGGGGGTGGAATTGGCAGATGGGTGGAGTAAGTGGCAAAGACGAGATGTGAAAAGGAGACAAAAGGATGTTGGATAACGAGAGGGGAGAGAATGATCCTAGGAATTAGTAGGTTAACCTATGATGAGCATTTGTCGGTGCTGGGCCTGTACTTGCTGGAGTTTAGAAGAATGAGAGGGGACCTCATTGAAACTTACAGAATAGTGAAAGGTTTGGATAGTGTGGATGTGGAGACGATGTTTCCACTAGTGGGAGAGTCTAGGACTAGAGGTCATAGGACGTTCTTTTAGGAAGGATGTGATACATTTCTTTAGTCGGAGGGTGGTGAATCCATAGAATATTTTGCCACAGATAGCTGTGGATATTTTTAAGACAGATAGATTCTTGTTTAGTACAGATGTTAGAGGTTATGGGGAGAAGGCAGGAGAATGGGGTTAGGAGGAAGAACAGCCATGATTAAATGGCGGAGTAGACATGATGGGCCAAATGGCCTAATTCTACTCCTATCACATGACATGAGGAGGAATGAAATGTCAAATCGGAGGGAGGGATATAGGTGGAAGGAAAAAGGGGGGGGAGAGGGCAGAATAGTGGGAGAAGAGCAAGGTGATGTGCCTCAATGACTATCGACCAGTGGCACTACCGTCTGCGGTGATGAAGTGCTTTGAGAGGTTGATCATGGCGCAAATCAACTCCTACCTCGACAAAAACCTGGACCCACTGCAGTTCGCTTACCGCCACAACAGATCAACGGTGGATGCGATCTCACTGGCTCTCCACTCTGCTCTGGACCACTTGGACAACAAAACCTCGTATGTCAGGCTGTTATTCATTGATTGCAGCTCGGCATTTAATACAATCATCCCCTCCAAGCTGGTTACCAAACTCTCGGAACTGGGTCTCTGCGCATCCCTCTGCAATTGGATCCTCGACTTCATCATTCACAGACCACAGTCTGTTCGTATTGGTGGAAATACGTCGATAACAATCAGCACGGGAGCACCTCAAGGCTGCATGTTCAGCCCCCTGCTATACTCACTCTATACTGTTGACTGCGTAGCCGGTCATAGTGCGAACTCCATCATCAAGTTCGCTGACGACACTACTGTTGTGGGATGTATCACTCATGGAGATGAGTCAGAGTATAGAAGGGAGATCAACCGACTGACCAAATGGTGCTAGCACAATAACCTGGCTCTCAACACCAGCAAAACCAAGGAACTTGTGGACTTTGGAAGTGGTAGGATGGGTACCCATAGTCCCGTTTATATCAACGGGTCGATGGTGGAGTGGGTCAAGGGCTTCAAATTCCTGGCGGTGCATATCTGTGAAGATCTCTCCTGGTCCGAGAACACTGATGCAATTATAAAGAAAGCTCATCAGTGCCTCTACTTCCTGAGAAGATTACGGAGAGTCAGTATGTCAAGGAGGACTCTCTCGAACTTCTACAGGTGCACAGTGGAGAGCATGCTGACCGGTTGAATCATGGCTTGGTTCGCCAACTTTAGCGCCCTGGAGTGGAAAAGACTGCAAAAAGTTGTAAACACTGCCCAGTCCATCATCGGCTCCGACCTCCCTACCATCGAGGGGATCTATCGCAGTCGCTGCCTCAAAAAGGCTGGCAGCATCAAGGATCCACACCATCCTGGCCACTCACTCATCTCCCCGCTGCAGAGAGTCCTGGTTCTGGACTCTCCCAACTCGCTGGGTACACTGGGCCTGTACTCACTGGAGTTTAGAAGGGTGAGGGAGGACTTCATTGAAACTTACCAAATAGTGAAATGCCAGGATAGAGTGGATGTGGAGGGGATGTTTCCACTAGTCAGAGTCTCGGACCAGAAAGCACAGCCTCAGAATAAAAGGATGTTCCTATTTAACAAGGAGATGAGGAGTTTCTTTAGTTGGAGGGTGTTGAATATGTGGAGGCCAAGTCATGAGGAATTTTAAATGTAGAGATTGACAGTTCTTGATTAATGTCAAAGGTTATGGAGAGAAGGCAGGAGAATGGCATGAGAGGGGAAGGTAGATCAGCCATGATTGAATGGTGAGTAGACTCGATGGGCGAAATGGCCTAATTCTGCTCCTATGACATGAAATTATGAACTACTTGTGTCAACTAGAAATACCACCTTTTTAATCAAATAAGGTGACAAATTCACAAGTTGTAGTAGTAGAATTGGGCTATTCGGCCCATCGAGTCCACTCCGCCATTCAATCATGGCTGATCTCTGCCTCCTCATCCCATATTCCGGTCTTTTCCCCATATCCCTTGACACCTGTTCCCTCGAAGAGGAACGTCTTCCTCCAGTGAACCATCTAGAGTGCCAGCCTGCACTGCATGGTTCAATATCTGAAGAGGAATTTGAACCTGGTGGGGAAAGAACTCCACTGATTCACAGTCATGGGTGGCAGGTAAGGATAGTTCTGTAGTTAGTATTGCTACTTCACACCCCACGGGGCATCCTGGGTTTTATCCTGACCTCCTTGGCGATGGGTTTGCATTTTCTCTCTCTCTATGACTTGCTCCATCTCACCAGATACTCCAGTTTTCTACCACATCTCAAAACATGTGTTAGGAGGTTGATCGACCCTTTGAAGTTGCCCTGTCTGAATGTGGGCTACTGTTTTTTAAAAAAAAAAGGCTATTAATGGAAGCACTAGGAACAGCAGGTGCTGGAATCATGAGGAAAACACAAAGTGCTGGAGGAATTCAGTGGGTCAGGTAGCATCTGAGAGAAGGATTTAACGTGATGTTTGAGTCTGGACCTTTCTTCAAACTGAATTTAACTTTCCATTGACTCCATTTATTTCCTAACCTGATATGTCATCTTTCCATTCCCTCCATCGATGCTTCCGTTGAACTCCTCCAGTACTTTGTTTTGTTCAAAGGCTGTTGGTGTGTGTGCACATATGCGTGAGAGAGAATGGGCCTGATGGGTTTACTGACAACCCCTTGTCATTATGTTCTTTGATGTTCAATCTCTTAAAAAGAAACCTATAACGTGCGAACCATATTCTGCCAGTCCTAAAGAAATGTCTCAACTTGTATTAAAATAATTGTTCCCAGGATACAAGCAGAGCGTTTATGAACAATAAACAAAAACAAGATATTTTTCAGGTTGTCATAAAGCTGGTGAAGGTGACCAAATGAGAGGCGTTTTGCAAAACAAATTCCCAACCTAGAAATTAAGGTTAAAGAACATGTTGTCAGTGTGGGAGGCAGAGTGGATTAGTGGCCAGAGAAGGTTAAGAATATAAAAAGTTGGAACGAAGAACAGATTTAAACTTGCAAATGAACACTTTGAGTCTGAGGTGGTCATTTTCCTTTTTTTGGGGTACATCGTGTTTTATGAACATTGGGGGAAAGGTGCTTTCAAAATACCACTTCTCACTCGAAAGTGTGCCATTTTGATGGAGTTACTAAGAATGTGCTCTTTATTTCATTGCTATTTAATCCACACCCTTCACCAGGCAAATCATTAACAGTCTCTTAATTATTTGTATGGTGCAGGTTTGTGTAATGACCTTGGATAGTGTTCCATCAAAAAGTATGAATGAAAAAATTAACTGGCCCTAATTAACATTACTTTGGAATGCTGTTCCTCAAGACCATGAGGTGTGTGGTTTTGTGTATGGCATATCTGGAGAAACATAAAATTTGAGATTGCAGATTATATGAGATTGCAGTTGATTAGCCTGCACATGGTCTTTCTCATGAGGGAGTTTATCCCATAGATATCGCCATGAAATTTATTGGGAAGCATCACAGCATGGTTTGGACCACAAGAAATTGCAGAGAATTGTGAATGCAGCCCAGACCATCACACAAACCAACCTCCTCTCCATTGACTCCATTTATACCTCGCGCTGCTTCAGCAAGACCACCTGTGCAATCAAGGACAAGTCGTGCCCTGGCTACTCCCTCTTCTCCCCTCTCCCGTTGGGCAAAAGGTACGAAAATGCACACCACCAGATTCGGGGACAGTATCTTCCCAACTGTTATCAGGCAACTGAATTATCCTACCAACAACTAGAGAGTAGAACCTGAGCTACTATCTACCTCCATTGGAGACCCTCGGACTATCTTTGATCGGCCTTTACTAGCTTTATCTTGCACTAAAAGTTATTTACATTATTCCTTTAATATTGTATCTGTACACTGTGAATGGCTTAATTGTAATCATGTACAGTGCATTTATCCGCTGACTGGTTAGCACGCAACAAAAGTTTATCACTGTACCTCGGTACGCATGAGAATAGATTAAACTCAAACTCAAATTTACGTCAAGGTCCATTATAACGTATCGCAGGCACTGGCAGAGGAGGGGTTGAATTGCTGACTGACTTGAGTGTGTGGTGTGGCCACATTTTCTGTTAATTATGTAGTCTTGGCCAGAGTCTCCCTTGGCCTCTTGAGTAATTGCCACAGTTGTGCAGGTGCAGTTCCAAGGTTGCGATGGGTGGTGCGGTTGGTGCACAGGGCAGAATGATCTGCAGTGCGTACCCAATGGGGGAGAGTTTTGTTGGGCAGCCAGAACAGGAGAGCGTGCCGTTTCGCAGAGCTGATGTCCCGAATGGAAAAGGATAACCTTTCATCTGCATGATGCCAAAAAACAAATGCTCCCTAGTAGTCGCCTCCCTCAAATGTCTCCACAGTGTCTGTCTGCACTGCCTCCCTTGGCATGATGAGCTCAATAAAGTAGAAAGCCTTTTTTTTAATCGAGGGAGGGTACGTTAATGACTAAGAAAGCTTTTATTATTCTGGTGAGGCCTTGGCAAGATCTATTTATGTGTGGAATAATGAAGCAAGGGAGTGATTTATGCATTGGGAGGCTAATCACAGGATGCAGATGGTATCCCATACAGAGTTATTTGTATGTCAACTTGGCTGACAGGTGTCCATGGCAATGACATCATCCTGACTACAAATTAAATGCTTAATGTTATTAACAGCCATTACAGAATGGTATCTGTGCATATGTATAAGGATAGGCATCGCTGATGTCGAGGGTAATGGACTGTTATTGCAAGATTCTTGTCAAATTGTTCCATCAAAATCGCATTGTAATTTCATTTAATTCTCTATGAAAAGCTTCCTGCCATGTGACAAAGCAACAACACAAACGCATAATAGCGGCAGACTAAGAGACCAATAAATGGAAACATTTGAACGGTGGATAAACGATATGCATCTTGCCATGTCGTTTATTTCTGAACTGAGCTGTGTTGTATCAGTTCAAGAGTCAGTTGTTGTCACTGTGGTCATAGGAACAGAATGGAGTTGGTATGTTATTTTTACACAGCGATCCATTGAGTTTTTTCCATCAACATTTCAGTGTTCACCAGAACCTTAGAAATTGAATGAGTAGGAAGGAACTGCAGATGCTGGTTTACACTGAAGAGAGGCGCAAAATGCTGGAATAATTCAGCGGGACAGGCAGCAGCACTGGAGAGAAGGAAACATGGACTTAGAAACATAGAAAATAGCTGCTGGAGGAGGCCATTCGGCCATTCGAGCCAGCACCGCCATTCATTGTGATCATGGCTGATCGTCCACAATCAATAACCCGTGACTGCCTTTTTCCCCATATCCTTTGATTCCACTAGCCCCTAGAGCTCTATCTAACTCTCTTTCAAATCCATCCAGTGATTTGGCCTCTACTGCCCTCTGTGGCAGGGAATTCCACAAATTCACAACTCTCTGGGTGAAAAAGTTTTTTCTCACCTCAGTCTTAAATGGCCCCCCCTTTATTCGAAGACCCCGGTTCTGGACTCGCCCAACATTGGAAACATTTTCCTGCATCTAGCCTGTCCAGTCCTTTTATGATTTTATATGTTTCAGGGATGTGAATGTGTGATGTTTCGGGTCGAGACCCTTCTTCAGAAATTGTTTATGTTGAGCTTGGGACATGTCTTGAGGCATTGAACAGGTTGACTGTAGGAGCCTTTTTTCCACGGGGTGCAAATGCCGAAGATTAGAGGGCTGGAAGTTCAGGGTGGCAAAGTTTAGAATAAATGTGTATTAAAAGTATTTTACACAGTGCAGGTGAGTTCCGGGCACCCACTGCCAGGAGTTCTGGTGGAGCCAGATGGGACAGTGGCATTTAAGAGGTTTTTGGATGGGGGTGTGGATTTACAGGGAATGGAGGGATATGGGCCATGTGCAGGCAGATAAGATGAGTTTAATTTAGCATCATGTTTGTCACGGACATTGTGGTCCAATGGTCTATTTCTGGGGTGAACTGTTTAATGTTTTATTTCTGCAGGAAACTAGTTGAACTGAGGTCAGACAAGGTTGGCTCTAGGTATGAAAATAAGGAACTGAAGATGCTGATTTATACAAAAGGATACCAAGTACTGGAGTAACTCCATGGGCCAGGCACATCTCTGGAGAACATGAATAGGTCACATTACAGTTGGGACCCTTCTTCTGAGTCTAGTCTAAAGAAGGGTCCCATCCCAAAACGTTACCTACCCATGTTCTCTAGAGTTGCTGCCTGAACCACAGAGTTACTGTAGCACTTTGTGCTCTTTTGGTTCTAGGTTTGTCATTTGCAATGCTAAAGCTATTTGGAATGGTGGATTAAGGACATTCTACTAGATCCATAAATTGGCTTGAATGCAATATTCCTGGACTACATTAATGGCAATTAAGTTTCCACTTGCAAATTGCCCATGGTCAACCGAAGAACATCTTTTCACGTGACGTACGTTGATGGTGAATCTCCAGAAATCTTCCTCATTGCGTGGGTGGAAACTTTGTGACTGTTTAATCTAGCATGTCAACATTCTTTTCAATTATCCATTCACACTGACAATGTTGGGGTGAATGTGTGATCAAAGATATTTGAAATGCATGTCTTTCTGAATCCACAATACTGACCTTGCTCAACTCTATGTGGTGGAGTCTGACTGGTTATGGTTGTTGTTTGATCTTAAAAGGTTACACCCTGGATATAAGTGCACTCACACTTGTAGTCTCGTACACTTCCATTCCAGCTAACATTTCCGGAATTTTTAGTTTTTAATTCTTTTAGGATTCTCTAGCTTGTGATTCCTCGCCTGTGAATTGTCTACTTCCTGATTCAGTTGAGTGATTGAATGTTATCTTTCCCCTGAAATAGGATGCAATCTGCTGCAGTAACTCAGTGGGTCAGGCAACATTTCTGGTGAACATGGATAGATGGCTGGAGCAATCTCAAGAAGGGTCTTG
The DNA here is from genome assembly GCF_028641065.1 of Leucoraja erinaceus. NCBI lineage: Eukaryota > Metazoa > Chordata > Chondrichthyes > Rajiformes > Rajidae > Leucoraja > Leucoraja erinaceus. The sequence goes on along the minus strand of NC_073409.1, from coordinate 16,907,376 downwards.
ATCTGAAACACCACCCCTCCATGTTCTCCAGAGATGCTGGCTGGCCAGCTGAGTTACTCCGGCACGTGGTACCTTTCTTTTTGTAAACAAGCATCTGCAGTTCCTTTTATCTGCGAATGTTCACCTACCTGGATTGTGGGATTTGATTTTTCTTGTACACAGGAATTAATAGCATGAGTGGCTGCTTTAGATGTCTCTGAGAACAAAGAATTGAACACGGGCTGTTGTTGATGGAGAGCTTATCCTTTCCAAAGAAAGACAGTTTTAACTTTTTTTTCTTTTTTTTTTTTTTTTTTTTTTTTTCTGGTCATTGACAATTTTTTAATACCATTGAAGCCAATTGTCATTTGGATGGCATCTTCGCCTGAAGTACAATAGTGTTCCTTTATTTTGATGACAGCCACAGGGAGTAAGTGATGACCTTGTTCTACTAATCCTACCTTCCCAAAATATGGAATTGTGGAAAGTTAAAGAGATGTAATCCCATTCCACACTTTGGACATTTCTTGGTCTATTGTACATTCAAAATCGGAATGTTAGTCGAACATTTGCGGACGACCTATCAGCAGGCCTTAATCAGTTCAGTTCAGTTTTATTTGTCGTATGTAAGAACACAGGGTCAACGGTGCAATGAAATGTGTTTGACAGGACAATGGGTCACCTCAGCAATGATATTACAAGGATAAAATTAAGGTAAAAAAGAATAAGATAAATGTGACATTGGTAAGTAAAAGACAATAATAAATAAAATAATCAACATGATTAAGCTGTGAGGAAAGTATGTTGACATTTGGTCGTGGGTGGTGTGTTTACCATCTTTTTAGGATGGTTATAGAAACACTGCAAATTAAAAAAATTGGCTCATCTGTACAGAAATTAGGTCTTTGGGTTGCTCTTGGAGGATTAGAGATTTGAGTCCCACTGGAGAAATTGTCCAGGTTTACTCTGAAGTTCCAAGGTGGTGGCTAGAGTGTAATGATTGGGGCTAAAGATGGTTGCAGTATCAGAACTGTCGTCCTGGGTCATTAAACCACAGGTTTATTCGTCCCTCCTGATGGCTGAAGTGGAAACTCCTGTCCGTGGTGTACTGATATAAAGACAATGGTGTATCATGACCCATTCAACTCCTTCGCCAAGCAGTCAAAACCAGATTAACCAGTTGTTTCGTTCCTGTTTTTATTGCAGCACTCTGTGTGCTTTCTCCAGAGAGCATTTTAAAGTTTACTGTAAATAGAATGTCTTTGACACATACGAGTCCAGTGATGAGTTTCACTTTACCACTTTGTTCTTCCACTGCATGATTAGAGGTTTCAGATGTGAAGAGGAACCTGGGGGGGTTAATAAGTGGGGGAGAAATAGTTGTATTGGGCTGGGCTGTCACAGATAAACTCACTTTGCCTGGCAGAGCATGGCCTTGCCCATCACCTAATTGGTATGGTGTGTCATGATACTGTGCAGACCGCAACCCTGGTATGACCAAGCGATTGTGGGCTCGCTCACCCCGATCTCAAAGGTGTAGCAGAGTTTGGCGGCATTAAATTAAAATCATTCTTGCTTCATTTCAAGCAACAGGTGCCGGGCTTTCTTTCTGATGTTGACCAGTTTGCATTTTTCTGTTCCCAGTCTTTGATCTCCAAGGTTATCAGTGAACAAAGTTTAAAGTGTGGGAAGGGTGATTCTGTTGTCGGGGAAGCTTGGGACAGGGGCGTGTGTCTGCCAACCTTGATATGTTCACTTGTGGGTGTAAGCGGCACATATCTTTTGGGCACATCTATTTGTTTTGTGTAAGAAGGAACTGCAGATGCTGGTTTGCACTGAAGATAGACACAAAGTGCTAGTGTAACTCAACGGGTCAGGCTGCAGCTCTGGAGAAAAAGGATGGGTGACGTTTCAGGTTGGAACCCATCTTCAGGCAGGTTCTGAAGAAGAGTCCCAACACGAAACGTCACTCAACAATTTTTTCCAGAGATGCTGCCAGACCAGCTGAGTTTGTGTCTGGCTGTTTTGTGTGCCCTGATCCACAATCTAACATTTCTGCACACAGTAAAAAGCTTGCTTTCCATTCATCTTTCTATCCCTCTATCTTCTTTTTGCTTGTCCTTCCCTCATCTCAACAAAATTATACTCTCAATCGATAAGAACCTTATTTATTGAGGGGGAAAAAAATAGTTGGTGTGGATTTAAAAAGTATTTTCTCTCTACCAGGTTGCTAGTTCTTTGCCACTTTATAATCCACGTTTTATCTTGTGCAGGTGCATGAGTGGTCGTCTGATTGCAATCAACAGTATAATCATGTGGACAAAAGTGCTGGAGAAACTCAGCGGGAGCAGCAGCATCTATGGAGCGAAGGAAATGGGCAACATTTCGACCCAAAACGTTGCCTATTTCCTTCACTCCATAGATGCTGCTGCACCCGCTGAGTTCCTCCAGCACTTTTGTCTACCTTCGATTTTCCAGCATCTGCAGTTCCTTCTTAAACAGTATAATCATGTGTGTCCCTATGTTATATAAATGGCTCATATGCCAGGCTGGCCTTGATCTGAGAGCCGTGTCGACACCCTGCAGAGGTAGGACATATTGATTGGCCTTGTTGTGCTCCTAATTGGCAAATGTTATTTGAACTTGATAGCCACATTGTAAAATGCAGGTTGAAGCTCTCTAGCCCAGTACTCTTTGATTCAGCTACCTCCCTGGTCTGACATGTTTTGAAAATGCAGGAGTAACTCAGAGGGTTTGGGCAGTATCTCTGGAGAAAAGGAATAGGTGACATGTTTTTAATCTGTTGCACTGCTCCGTACTAATTAAACATTTTAACTACGATAAATACTAACCTCCAGCTAATATACTCCCCAATGCAACTTTGGGGCAATTCTCAATACCGTTGTGTGATTGAGGGAGCTTTTGTACTTAATACAAATACTTAATACTTTTGTACTCCTGCTCAGAGTACAGGTGCACAACCTTTTATCCGGTATTCCAGAAACCGAAAAGCTCCGAAAACCGACCATTTTTTCCAGATGTCGTCTGCGCACCAAAGCTCGCGTTTGGCGCCAAACTTGACCCAAAACGACCCACGGTCAACCCAGGTCTGTACTACTGTAGCGGCTGCCTCCTCCCTGGAGACCGGGAGACGCTTAAACATCTGTAAATCATTGCTTAAATGTTAGTCAGTTAGTTTGGAGGGCTTTTATGTGAAGGGGGGGTGAAGGGGTAAACTTTAATTCTTAGTCCCCTACCTGGTCGGAGAGGCGGGGAGCGGTCAATGCCTTACCGGGTCGCCGTGCCGTAAGCTCCGCAGCGCTGTGGCCGTTGGGGCTGCGGGCGGCGCCAGTTGTAGTTCCGACCCCGGCAACTCTACCCCTGGCTGCGAGGCGCTCCAAATCCAGCGCGGCCCGCGGCCGGACGCCCCAGCTATGTCGGGATTAGCGTCGCAGCGCTGGGAAACCAGCGGGGAGCGGGCAATGCCTTACCGGGTTAGCCGTGCGGCAAGCTCCGGAGCGCTGTGGCCGCCGACACACAACATCGCGGAGCGTCGCTGGATTTGGAGCCGCGCAGCCAGGGGTAAGTTTGCCGGGATTGGAGCTCCAACCGGCGCGCCGCGCCGCCCGCGGCCGGACGGACCCCCAACTCCGCGGCTCCAATCCAGCGACGCTCCGCGATGTTGTGTGTCGGCGGCCACAGCGTTCCGGAGCTTGCCGCACGGCGACCCGGTAAGGCATTGCCCGGTCCCCGCTGGTATCCCAGCGCTGCGACGCTGCCGACTCCCAACATTTCCGGAGCTGGGACGTCCGACGCGCGGGCGGCGGCGGCGGGATTTGGAGCGCCTCGCAGCCAGGGGTAGAGTTGCCGGGGTCGGAGCTCCGGCCGGACGGAGCCCCCAGCTCCGCGAGGTTGGGAGTCGCCGACCAGGTAGTAGGACTAAGAAAGTAAAGTTTGAAGTGTTCACCCCGACTCCAACCACCCCAAGGCTAAAATCCCTCCAAACTAACTGACTAACATTTATGCAATGAGTCTCCCGGTCACCCGGGAGGAGGCAGCAGCTCCAGACTTTTCAAGCCGCCCGCGCTACCTACCTAATCTACGCTAAAAATCTTCCATTCTGAAATCCGAAAATGTCCGAAATCCGACAAGTGTCTGGTCCCAAGGCTTTCGGATAAAAGGTTGTGCACCTGTATTATTATTACAGGGTGGTTTTTTAGATTAGATGTTCAGCGACCAGCGACCCTCATACACTAACACTATCCTACCTACACACACACCCACACACCCACACACCCACACACCCACACACACACACACTCTCGATGATTTACGATATTTACAGATGCCTATTACCGCTGCCAGATACAAACCTGGACTTTAAAAGTATTTGAAGTGTGGGAGGAAACCGGTGCTTCTGGAGAAAACTCATGGGGAGAATGTACAAACTCCATACAAACAGCACCCGTAGTCAGGATCCGGGTCACTGGCATTGTAAGGCAGCAACTCTACCACTGTGCCACCGTGCTACCCTCTGGCCCAACACCACTTGGGTCCCAAGGGGGCCAGACGAAGGAGTTTCAGCCTGTGTTTGTGCCATGGGAGCATATTTTATTGAGACGATTTAAAAGAGAAATGATCCCCTTGGTGTAATGCGGTTCTGGACCTGGGCAGCAATGGCAAAGTGACCTTCAACTCTCTGCATACTGTTATTAATGAAGGGCTTCTACAGACCCTCTGGGTGCCTAGCAACAGGTGCGTCTCTGTTAGTTAAGAATGTACTTGCAAGTGCAGGTTGCCTTGAATATTCCTTTGTCTGTAGTTTGGCAAGAGATTAGAAACATTCTACTTTCAAGGCTCTAACAAACCTCAATTCTTTTGATATTCAGTGATTCAGATGTTTAATGCAATTTACAGTGGTGACTTCTGAATGCAGGCAGTTCCTGCTATAGGAGATTGGCAGCCTTTTGTTGCACCAAGTGGATAACATTCATGGGATTGAACTGAACACTCGAGTGTTTCAGTATCATATGTACCGAAACAGCAATGACATTCTTACTTGCAGCAGCACAACAGAGTTGCAAATGCAGTGGATAATATAATAAACAAACGTAAAAAAGACCTTCAATAAAAATAATAATATTATGCAAAAACAAAATCGTGCAACCAAGGCAGTTTTGAGTTTAGCTGGAGTTTGTATTGTTCCGAGGCCTAATGGCCGTTGGGAAGAAGCTGTATGTTACCGTTTTCAGGTTCCTATACCACCTTCCCGATGGTAGGAATGTGGCCAGGGTGGAGTGGGTCCTTTATGACATTGGCTACCATTTTGAGATGGTGCCACTTATAGATCCCTTCAATAATGGACTGGGCTGTGGTCACCTCTTTTTGTAAACTCCTTGGTTCCTGGGCATTTGAGTTGCCAAACCAGGCTGTGATGCAGCTAGTCAATATCACGGGGAGAATGTACAAAGTCTGTACCGACAAAGATTAGCTTGAAGTTCCTTAGTACGAATCGAACCCGGATCTCTGGCGCTGTAAGGCAATAGTTCTACCTCTACGCCACCATGCTGACCTTCTGTGGCTCTTAAATAGTGCTAAGCACCTACCTATTCGGCACGGACTAGAAGGGTCGAGATGGCCTGTTTCCGTGCTGTAATTGTTATATGGTTATATGGTTATATTTGTGTCTTCCTAACATGGACTGAATCTGTGGGATGGTTACAGATCTATCACCAATGTTGTTTTGGGACTGAGGTGATGGTGCACTGGTTTTTGTCTCTTTTCACATGAAGGTTCAATAACTAAAGATTTAAAAGTCCTTTGGACAGGCGAATGGATTGGAAATGTTTGGAGGGATGGTGGTGGAGGCATGGTGGTGACTCTCTGGAATTCTCTGCCACAGAAGGTAGTTGAGGCCAGTTCAATGGCTATATTTAAAAGGGAGTTAGATGTGGGCCTTGTGGCTAAAGGGATCAGAGGGTATGGAGAGAAGGATATTGAGTTGGATGATCAGCCATGATCATATTGAATGGCGGTGCAGGCTCGAAGGGCCGAATGGCTTACTCCTGCACCTAATTTCTATGTTTCTATATGGGCCAAATGCAGGCAAACAGAACTAGCTGAGATTGGGTACCTTGGTCAGGCTGAACAGCCAGTTTCCATGCCATGATTTGTATTATCATTATGAAACTTTTTTTTATCGCCTAGTTAGCACGGAACAAAAGTTTTTCCCACTGGATCTCGGAACACATGACAAAGTAAACTAGACCATTATTGATAAAAGCACAGTGGTTGCATTTCCAAGCCAAAGTGTTGTTTGGAAGATGCTGTCAGAGTACCGAGCAAGTAACCACAGCACATGGTGCGCTGGTGTTGGACAACATGTTACATGGAATCTGGACTGTCAGTCATATCATTCATCTTGGTGTTGAACTTCCTGGGTATGGCTGGAGTTGTACTGGTGCAGGCAAGTGGAGAAGATTCCATCACACACCTGCCTTCCAGATGATGGAGTAGCATTTTGTGTTGGGGTGGGAGTGACTTGTCACAGCTAATATGCCTCTGACCTGCTGTTGTAGCTCAGTATTTCATAAGTCTTAGCAGCAGAATTATGGCCCTGTCCCATTGTACGAGTTCATTCAAGAGTTCTCCTGAGTTTGCCCTGATTTGAACTCGGAGATTTACGGTAATGGCAGCTCATGGGTACTCGGGGCTGTCGTGGAGATTTTTCAACATGTTGAAAAATCTCCACGAGTCTTCCCGAGCTAACTGCGATTTCAGAGTACCTGCCATTAGCATTACGAGCTGCTAAGAGACGTCCCGAGCTCCTATGTACCCGCTACGTACATTCTACGTGCTTCCATGAGTTTGATTTTTTTCTTTTTAACTCTGGAGAGCTCTTGAATGAACTCGTACAGTTGGTCAGCCCCATAAGGCCATTGAGCTAATCAACGGATTCCACTGATTCACCATCCTCGGACTAAAAAAATCCCTTGTTTCCTATCAAAAGATACGTCCTTTTATTCGGAGGCTGTGCCCCTTGTTTCTGGACTCTCCCACTCGTAGGAACATCATCTCCTCATCCACTCTATCCTGGCATTTCTCTATTCAGCAAAGTTCAATGAGGTCCCCCACTGTCCTTCCAAACTCCAGCAAGTACGAGTCCAGAGTCATCAAACACTCATCGTACGTGTTTATCTAGCTGGTTTAGTTCACTGCTGGTTAGTGGGCTTCCTCCTCTCCTCTTCACACACGAGGGCGTTGAAGATGAAGAGAATGCCCTTGAATATCATGGGGAAGTGGTTGGGTTTCTCACTTGGAGATGATCATTTCTGAGGCATAAGTTAATGGCCACGTGTTGCCCTCCCATGACTGGGTGTGGTGTGGGTCTGGCTGTGTGCAGGCACGGTCTGCATTGTTCTAGTGTGCTGCAGAGATGTAAATAGAATTGAAAATTATGTAATCCTCGGCGAATGTGCCCACGTCTGACCTTGTGATGAAAGGGAGGCCAGCAGCAAGACAGCTGAACATGGTTGGTACCAAGGACCTCCTGCGGTTTGATGACTGAGCCGTCTGGTCAGTAATTAGTTGGATTGGGGTTGACTTGCTCTTTGTGAGCAGAATGTAACCGGGTAGCTTTTTGCGTTGTTGGGTCGAAGCCAGTGTCCTGGCTGCACTATAACAATTTGGCGGGCGCTACAGCTGTTCTGGAGCGCAAGCATTCAGTGCCACAGTTGGAATGTTGTCTGGTACTGTGTAGTGAGGAACTGCAGGTGCTGATTTACACCGAAGATGGACAAAATGCTGGAGTAACTCAGCGGGTCCGAAGAAGGGTTTCAACCTGAAAAGTCACCTATTCCTTTTCTCCAGAGATCCTGTCTGACCTGCTGAGTTACTACAGCATTTTATGTCTGTCTGCTGTCTGGTACCATTGTTCCTCTCCCCTCTTTATGTGGAGTACTTCAAATTAGCTTCAGTCTTGCTCTCACCGTTGTTGGGATCTCTGGAGATTCTCTTTCTCTCATTCACACAAATGCTCTCTCTCTCTCTCTCTCTCTCCCCCCCCCCCCCCCCCCCTCTCCCCCCTCTCCTTGTGTTATGCAGCTGAGGTGTCATTTACTCTGAAGTCGCGACTCCAAACAAGCCTTGAGCCACCGTTCAGGAGGGGCTGTCTTGGAAATTTGATGCCCTACACTGCTGCTGTTACAATCCAGCATCAAGTTTCAGAATGGAAGGTCAAAGCTTGTTTGAAATTGAGACTTCAAGTTCAAGTTTATTGTCATGCGTGCAAGTACATGGAGGTGCAGCTACAATGAAAATCTTGCTCGCAGCAGCTTCACAGTCACGTCGACTCAGACAAACACACACAAACAAATTATACATCGATTACAACAATTCAAGAAGACAGACTGCAAAAAAAACCCCACAACATTTGTGTAAAATCTTCATCCAGCCAGATTGACAACCTGGATGATTTCTTGCAACATCCCAACCTTCAAGTAGATTTTACAGTGAAGATGCTTTGCAAGTATTTAGTTGAAGCTGCTTCATCCTGATTGTGAATGATGCTTGTTTTTGTGTAGTATGTTTCACACCTTCTCTTCTCGAGGCATTAAGGATCAGAGTTTTCTGAAGTATCGCTCTTTAAGGCAGAATTTAAGGACATTTTGAAGCTGGTTGTCTATACCTAGTCTGTGGCTTTTTAGTGCATCCACTGTAACACTTGGGAAGCAGTTTCTGAAGCATTTTGGAATGTTTTTCTTTGTTAGATGTTTCCATGTGTGCTTTGTTTTGTTCAATGGGATTGTGGCAGCAGATGGAAAGCAACAGCTACGTCCAGGGCAACCCTACATAGTGGAGCACATCTGGCCATTGGTCTCTGGTGCTGGAGAAATAGCACAGCCCACAGATGTTGGTTCATCTGATAATCTACTGTCAGCCTGATGTGTGTGAATGCAGGAGGCTTTGTTTGATAGTCCTCCAAAGAGTCGATTTATAACCAAGGCTATCGCCGAGTGATTCAATTATCTTGGTAGTAGATGGAGGTTAATGTTTGCTTCCCATCCAATTTATTCATTTAGTGATCTAACCATATTGCAAGATGGCGCTGGGACGTGGCAACTCTTTGCAAGAAGATCTACTATTATTCACAACAATCGCTCGACTCTTAAATCTCCTCCATTTGGCTTTTTGCTCCATAAGGCTCAATTTCTGCTCCTCTGGGAGTAGAATTAGGCCATTTGGCCCATCAAGTCTACTCTGCCTTTCAATCATGGCTGATCTATCCTTCTCTCTTAACCTCATTCTCCTCCCTATAACCCCTGACACCCCCTACTAATCAAGAATCTGTAAATCTCTATCGTAAAAATATCCATTGATTGGCCTCCACAACCATCTGCGGCAATGAATTGCACAAATTTACCACCTTCTGACTGAAGAAATTCCTCCATCTTCTTTCTAAAGGTACATCCTTTTATTCTGGGGCTGAAATAATTATTTGCTTGCCAGGAACATAACATATAGAACTTGTATATTTTGGATAATGAATTTTGTCTATCTGGCTACTGGCAAAATCAAATTGGTTTTTTAAAAAAAAGTTGTTTTTTGTTTCAACGTGAGTAAATTTCACTCTCAATTTTTCTCACTCATTAACAACCTTGTTAAATTAAAGGAGGGGTATTTTTTTTTTTTATTGGTCTTGTTGCTTCTGTTTGACCTTGGGGAAGGAGCAAACATGTTGAGCCAGTTTATAAAATTTACTCACCAGCATGGCCTTAAGTGCTAGCTTATGGCAATTAAAACTGTGATGAATGAACTTTGACAGAAGTCCAACAGCAGCAGCAGTAATAACTATCTATTGCATATTCTTCCTCCTAAAGCAGAACGTGTTAGTCTCTCTTTGACTTTAATCCCCACGTTTAAAGTGATGGGGAAATAGATGCTAGTTGTATATGTGGTGTGTGTTATCTTTGTGTGACTGCTCTGAGACCTGAGGATGGTGGGACTAAATTGATATCACTAACTAACTGAAATAGGAATTGCAATTAAAAACAATTGCAGAGGCACAAAACTAGGAAGAACTGACTGGAAAGATTGGCAAGGCCACCTTTGAAATATTGTGAGCAGTTTTGGGAACTATATCTGAGGAAGGATGTGCTGGCTGTGGAGAGGGTCAAGACGACGTTTACAAGAATGTTCCCAGGAATGAGTAGGTTAACCTACGATGAGCGTTTGTCGGCATTGGGCCTGGACTCACTGGAGTTCAGAAGAATGAGAGGAGGATCAGCCGTGATTGAATGGCGGAGTGGACTTGATGGGCTTTATGGCCTAATTCTACTCCCATTCCTTATGACATGATTGAAGAACAATAAAACAACTGTACGTTTGAAATTGAAATAACATACTGAAAACTACTGAAATGTTAACTGTTTCTCTCTCCACAAATGTTGCCTGATCTAGTGATTATTCCCATTGCTGCTTTTGTTTGCTCAGCAAGGAGCCAGTTTGGATTTGCTGGGTCAAATGGCCACCTATGCTGTTGCAATGCTCTGATTTCTATAAGCAATGGTATTTGTTTGTAAATTGAAGTTTAGTTTAGCTTAGAGATACATCGCGGAAACAGGGCCTTCGGCCCACCGCAGGTGTCGACCAGCGATCCCCATACACTAACACTATTCTACACACTTGGGGCAAATTACAAATGTTTACTGAAGCCATTTTACCTACCAACCCGCACGTCCTTCAAGTGTGGGAGGAAACCGGAACATCTTGGGGAAAACCCACATGGTCACAGGGAGAATGTACATACGATGTACAGAGACAGCACCTGTTGTCAGGATTGAACCTAGGTCTCTGGCGCTGTAAGGCAGCAACTCTACTGCTGCGCCACCCTGTTGTGAATAGGTATCATGTGCTTTGTGGATGGCTCGCCTGAACCAGCTGGCCTACTGAGTTACCTGTGCTGGAACTAAGCAAATATGTGAAACTTGCTCCCGAGCTCAACAAATCATGTTGCCCCCAGGACAGGCAGAGCAACATAATTCACCATCCTTCATTCTGTGGCAACTCCCTCTAAGTCCCGGTTGATATAAAAGTGAGTCATAGTGATATAGCACAGAAGATGCACCACAAGAATGCAACTAATATCATCAAAGACCCATACCACCATGGCCACACCCTCATCTCACTGTTGCTATTGGGAAGAAGGCATGGGGGCTGAGAAACAGTTGCCTCCAGGATCAAGAATAGCTTCTTCCCATCAACAATCTGGCTCTTGAACCATCCTGCACAACCTAACCACAACCTAATTTCATGGCAGTTGTATAAGATTACTCTACATTGGTCAAATCCTGATAACCAACCTAGTGACTTGCCAAATCAAGTGCCCCCTTCTCTCAACCTACCTGGGCCGAACAAACTATCTCTCAGTCTGAAGAAGGGTCTTGACCCGAAATGCCACATATTCCTTTTCTCCAGAGATGCTGCCTGACCTGCTCCAGCAGTTTGTGTCTATCTTCTAACAAACCGTCCATGTGTACACAATCTAGATTGGTGATTCCAGTCCTTACAAATGAAATCACCACTTTTCACACTTGCCAATTCTCTCCCGACCCACATTGCTGCTTGATGATGCGATGAACTGCTGCTTTTAAGAAAGTGGGCTGTTCCATGAATGGCGCGTGTACCGAGCTGTTTCACCATTGATGAATCTTCTAACAAAATTCAATCCACACAGATGCTCTTCCCTTTCAAATGCATCTTGGGTTGGGAACCACTGAGCCATTGAAAGTTTTCTATTTAGAATTGTCAAAGTAGTTTTCTCCAACCCTCATCTATTGTGATAATTTAATGTCTGTTACCGTGAATATATGCCTGGGGCCATTACTCGTTTTTGCTCTTTCACCTCCCATGTGTGGAGATCTGTACTAAACGCTCTTCGTTGATTTGAACCAAATCACTGTTCATAAGTTACAGGACCAGACTTGGGCCCTTCGGCCCATTAAGTCTACTCCGCCATTCAATCGCGGCTGATTTACCTTTCTCTCTCAACCCCATTCTCCAGCTTTTTCCCCGAAGCCCCTGACGCCCGTACTAATCAAGAATCACTTCCACTGGTTGTGGAACTTGGTTTACTTGGGAACAGTGGATTTTGAATTAAATGATTTTTTAAATGGGGAAATCTATCTGATTTCAAAGCCTTCTGACTTTTCATTCCTCCAGCTTTGGCCCCTTATTACTCCCTCCCTGGTGGCAACACCAACCATGACATTGGTGTTGAGTCACTAAATCCGTCTCCTTTCATTTATCTCCTCTTTAAAACGGTCTGTTCAAACTGTTGGCCATCTCCATGATACATGGTTAGATACCAGCTTTTGCTTCATGGCCCAGTGAAATTGATGCTAAAGATGCCATATTGAGGTTGAATTATAATCAAATCACTAATAATGTTAACTGAGCTTTGTGAACATTGAGTAACATTACTGATGGTTTTGTAAGGATAGGGACAGGACTGCATGTATTTTTTACGTGGGCAAAGTTTAAAGGAGATATGCAGGGCAAGTTTTGCTCTTATAATGCAGGGAGTGGAGGGTGCCTGGAACGCCCTGCCATGGTGGTAGTGGAGGCAGATGCGATAGTGGCTTTTTAGGTTTGAATAGATAAGATGAGAATAGAGGGATGTGGTTGTGTACAGGCAGATAAGATTAGCTTAGCTTGGCATCATGTTTGGCACACATTGCCAAGTTAAACTAAATTAATCTGCCTTTATGCGATCCATATCCCTACTTTCCACAACTTATCCATATTCCTACGCTGTACTGTGTTTCACAAGCAGTGTGTAATCATTAAATATAGGCATTAAGATTTAATTCTTAAAAGTTCATGAAGGTCACAGCCTAGTTGGCTTGTGATTATTATTTTCACATGTACTGAGGTACAGTGAAAAGTTTTGTTTTGCATGTTTATTTTAATATAGCTTGTTTCTTTTAACTGCACAAATGGTGCAGCGGGTAGAGCTGCTGCTTCACAGCACCAGTAACCTGTGTTTGAACCTGACCTCAGGAGCTATCTGTGTGGAGTTTGCATGTTCTCCCTGTGATCTTGTGGGTTTCCTCTGGATGGTCCAGTTTCCTCCCACATCCCAAAGACACGAGTGTTTACAGATTAAGCTTCTGTAAATTGCCGTGTGGGTGAGTGTGTCAGATGAGAATGTGGAAAAACATAGCACTAGTGTGAGCAGATGGCTGATGTGGACCCTGTGGGCTGGAAAGAACTGCAGATGCTGCTTTAAATCGAAGGTAAACACAAAATGCTGGAGTAACTCAGCAGGACAGGCAGCATCTCTGGAGAGAAGGAATGGGTGACGTTTCGGGTCGAGACCCTTTTTCAGACTGATGTCATGGGAGTGGGTGGGACAGAGATAGAATGTAGTCGGAGACAGTAAGACTGGTGAGGGGAGGGGATGGAGAGAGAGCGAAGGCATGGACTATATGAAATTAGAGAAATATTGGAGTGTGTGGCTTATCTTTGCAGTGCTGGAAGAATAAACTACAATGAAATGTCTTTTCTCATCTGCTGTGTAACTTTTAGCGTGTCATTCAGCGAGATCAAACGGATATAATTTGATATTTTGGTGGCCATGCATGTGAGGTGGGTAATTCAGTGGGATTAGTGAATCAAGTGGTTTTTGGGCTGAGCTCGCACAGTAACATTTACGATTGCGTTTTGAGATAGACTTGTGCAGATTAAAGAAACTGAACATATTTTTCAGAGCCCATTTCGGTTCGAGGATAAACACAACAAACTCCTTTTTATTGTTAATGGTTTTGAGTTACACAGTTGACTTGCCACTCTCACCAAACTCTCCCAGCTGGTCCCTGAGTATTAGATGCAACCTGGCGTGTTAATCTTGCACTGTGGGAAAGATTTTTCTGGGAGCTCATTTACAGTTCAAGGAAGCTATAATTTCTTCACACTAAGTCTCAGACACGGTGTCTACATCGTAACATGAGAATTTAACGCTTAGCTAGTTTCCCTTTGTAAAAACTTTTTCTGCTCTAACTAATTGTAACTTAACTGGGCAGATGCATTATGAAATTAGGTTGAGATTACTTTTAGACATTGTCAATATGTAATTACATTTCCCTCAAAATGTGAATAATTTTATATCTGAAACTGATGCCATGGAGATCAAATGTTTGACCAATAGCTTTTTTCATTGCTTGCCATTCCCAAACCATTCAAATACTGGAGGCCATGGCTTTAAGGTGAGAGGGGTAAAGTTTAATGGAGTAGTTTAGCGATACAGCGCGGAAACGGGCCCACCGAGCCGCGCCGACCAGCAATCCCGCACATTAACGCTATCCTACACACACTACATTTACACCAATCCAATTAACATACAAACCTGGACGTCTTTGGAATGTGGGAGGAAACCGAAGATCTTGGAGAAAACCCATGCAGGTCACAGGGAGAACGTACAAACTCCGTACAGACAGCACCTGTAGTCGGGATTGAAACCGGGTTTCTGGCGCTGTGAGGCAGTAAGTAGCTCTACCGCTGTGCCGCTGTGCGGGGCAAACTTTCTAAAGAGGGTAGTGTGTGCCTGGAATGTGCTTCCATTAGTGGTGGTGGAGGCGGATACTATAAAGTCATTTGGAAAGGCAAGTGGATATGTAAGGGAAAATAAGGATATGGGTGTTATTCAGGTAGATAAGTGATAGTCTTGGCATCATGTTCGGCACAGATATTGTGGGCCGAAAGGACTGTTCTTGTGCTGCACTGTTCTATGTGCCTTGTTTCTCCCATAGACTCAAAACTCGAGCCTGAGGAAACGTCATCTGACTTTGAACCCTATTGATGCTCCAGGACCTGAACTGTACAAATTGTTCCTGTTGTTTAAACTGCTTATCTTTATGGGATTCTTGAGCCCATAGAGGTGGGCTGTAGAGGCTTTGCAGGACGCTCACTCTGCAAAGTCCTCAACCAGTTGGGCATTACGGGGCTGGCAAAGAAGAGGGCCATTCAATCCGCAAGCGAAGCCGCAGAGAAAGCCACTAGGTGGCTTTGGATTAAGAGGGCTGATCCGTGGGCGGTTGCTGCTGGGCTGCAAGTCGGAGCCTGATCAACCCCGGCTGGGTCGCCTGGGCAAGGGTGTCTGATGTTGTGAGACCCGAAACACCCGATGACCCCAGGTCACATCACTGAGGATGCGTCCCAGCGCACTAGAAGTATCTTTCACACTCGGTGTAAACCATATCTTGTAAACCATATTTTGCATGCTTGAAATTAATGGATTTGGCAATTTGCACATCTCGCAAACTGTTGATGCAATGGAGTCTTGATCTACTAAATAAAATGTTTATCTTTTTTGATCAGTAAAACAACAGAAATTTGGCCCTTGGAACCAAGTTAGGCAAACCATTTGGGACACATTGAAGTGGATCCATGGGGTTCCTATCACCCATGACCTGTGTAGTTAATTGTTAGATTATTGTACAATTTTTCAATAATGCATCCAGGATTGTAGCTTTGGTCGTAAGTAGAACACATTAACAAGGAAGGTCTGATCAGATAATTTTATTGAAAAGCAAATTCCCAATTAACAAATGTGCTGAGGTACAGTGAAATTCATTTTTGTACACAGTTCAGTAAGTAAACAATTAGATACATATTATACAATTATCTCAGATACCACACAAGTGTATAGCAGTAGTACGGAGTCAGTATCTGAGTCGCCAATTTGGTGCCTTTTTCCAAGTTCCTGTTGTAAGTGCCCTGACCACGAAGGTCTTGTCCTGGCAGCGTTGCAGTGGTGGTCTGGCCAAGCGTAGCCGTGGTGTCCTCCACCGCTGCAGGCCGCGTCCCATCCATCTACTTGGCCTCTTGAATCGGCGCCCGGTCCACCGGGGCCGCAGGTTGTTGCAGGGTCTCCAGCAGCCCTTCTCCATCGTCGAGACCGTGCACTCCCTCCCCTCATCATCCTGTGTGCAAAGTGATCAGAAAGTACCGTAACATTGCAGTAAATGTGGTTCAGGATTATTATTGCCAAGTGTACTGAGGTACAGTGGCAAGCTTTGCGTTCGGGTGCTATCCAATAATTGGATATTGCTACTTATGAATACAATCAAACCAAACGCCTCGTGCTTATATTGCACCTCGTATAGGTGAAACTAAGATGATGATATAGAGCAAACAGTACCATGTGTTTACAGTTATGAAAATGATTGTTACTGCATTAATTGGAGAGCAGGATTCTTAACCATATGTGCCACAAGATGTACGTGGGGAGGTGGTTACTTTGGTCCACCAACAGAGGTTGGCCCCAACATTTTATATCTACAAGAAGATCGATTGAATTTATAATTGGTCACATTGGATACTCTTTAACTTCGGGAGTATGAATGTTACTTGGATGCATTGGTTTTATTTTTCAAGGGGGAAGCAGTGTAATATATGCAAGTAGACATTTCGGAACTGAGTGTAGAACCTAGCATATTCTTGATATATTGCAGTATTAGTTTGAAGGGATTTCCTTAAAAGGAATGTACTGTATTTTACTTTTGCCTGAGTGATAATAGACAATAGGTGCAGGAGTAGGCCATCCGGCTCTTCGAGCCAGCACCACCATTCAATGTGGTCATGGCTGATCATCCCCAATCAGTACCCCGTTCCTGCCTTCTGCCCATATCCTCTGACTCCGCTATCTTTAAGAGCCCTATCTAGCTCTCGCTTGAAAGTATCCAGAGAACCTGCCTCCACCACCTTCTGAGGCAGAGAATCTATGAGAGTGATGATACTGACACGTGGATATCAAGCAGACAAAACGCTCATGCACCATCCATCCTCAATCCATGTTAGAAGCTTGTTTGCTTATTCTTACTCCAGTGAGTATAAACCAATCTTTCTTGGTGTGGGAGAGATGTGGGGGGACGTTGATGAAATATTTGGTATATTAGACAAATAAAACATGCATGTGACCAGAGCTGTGAAATATGAGATGTCCCTATTAAGTCCAATAAAACCAGGAGGACACTATTTACTCCTCGTGGTTAAATGTACAACTCGGTACTTGGTGACTATTGCCACATTAAAGGTTGAATAAGCACCCTGGTAGGAACAAAAGATTAGTGGGGTACGCAGATGGGGTGTGATGAAGTAGTGTTAGGGAGGCAAGTGTGGAGGATAAAAGTTGATATGGACTCATTGCACTGAATGTCCTGCTTCTGTCCTCGTAGGCTGCTTCCTCTTTTTTTAAATATATTTTTGCAGCTTTGACGTTTTAGTGCAGAACTGTCCATTTCAAGAGCAGTCTGAATCAGCATAGAGCTTCAGAAGTGGAATGTGCCTCGCCAAAACTTCTAGGGCATTCTTCCTTGAGCAGTTGTACAAGTGCAATGTTTGGTGCGGGGCAGAAGGAACTCTGTTTGTCTTTGCAAAAGAAAAGTGCAGATGTAAGGAAATCTTGTAATTACTCTGCCATTCTTTGAGCTCAATAAATGAAGATTTACTTAAAATGTGTAGGATGGAACTGCAGATGCTGGTGTCTGAAGAAGGGTCCCGACCTGAAACATCTGTTTGAGGCGATGATTAATGATGCAAGTCAGTTTTCAAGGTGATAACTATCCCTAAAAATGAAGATAGACCCAAAAAGCTGGAGTAACTCAGCGGGTCAGGCAGCATCACTGGAGAAAAGGAATGGGTGACATTTTGGGTCGAGACCCTTCTTCAGACCTCTCATCTTAACCAGATAACATCACCCACTCCTATTCTCCAGAGATGCTGCCTGACCAGCTGATTACTCAGCTTTTTGTGTCTATCATCCTTTTTAGGGATAGTTATCACCTTGAAAACTGACTTGCCTCAAACAGATGAGTTTTATTTAGAGCAGTAAATAAAACTGATCTGTTTGAGGCAAGTCAGTTTAAATGAGGGGAAAGTGTTTGTTCAACTCTAAGTTCAGAAAAACCCAGAGAACATCCAGTGCCAGTATTTACATACTTGCTGAATCTACAGGGTCATGTTGCAGGGACTATGGAAACAGATGCTGTGGAGAGCTGGAGTGCTCAAACTGGATAAACAGCCTTATCTCATCATTTTATTGTACCGTTACAGTGACAGCTGATCATCCTTGTTGGAGAAGAGATGTTTGGATGCGGCGCTTGTGGTAACAATTGAAGTTCTGGAAATAGAAAAATATATATTTATTCCTCCAGCTCCTAAACTTGTAATCGATGACATACTAATAATTTTAATCACAGTTTAAAATTATAAATGTAAAAAATTCCAAAGCAGTTTCTTGTGACTTTGTGCACGGTTTGCAGAGGCTCACTTGGATGTCAACGGTATTGCTGACTGAAGCACTATTTGCATGCCAGCACTCTCTATCTCGGTTAATAGATTCTCCGAATCCAGGATGTGAGTGTTGGATGGGGATGTGGGAAGGGAGCCAAGGTGGGAGATTAGCTGCGACTTTAAGGGGCTAAGTGCAGGACTCCTTGTTTCTTGCCTTGTCAGAAGGAACTGCAGATGTTGGTTTACAAAAAAGAGACAGTGCTGGAGGAACTCAACGGGTCAGCCAGCTTTTCTAGCGAACATGCAGAGGTGATGTTTCACATCGGGACACTCAGTCTATAGAAGATCTCCAGATATGCTGCCTGACCAGCTGAGTTACTCCAGCACTTTGTGCCTTTCCTGTTTCCCGTCCTTGCCATATTTAACTTCAGCTGGTGTTCACCGGGCCGCAGTGTTTGAGCTGCGGGACTGTTCTTAACATCGCTCGGGGGGGGGCGGGTATCGCCCCAGCGCAGAGGGAGAAGAGGAGGGAAGAGACTGCGACCTAAGACTTTTGCCTCCATCACAGTGAGGAGATGCTGGGTGGACTCACTGTGGTGGATGTTAATGTGTGTTTATTGTTGTTTTATTGTATGGTATTATATGTATGACTGCTGCAATTTCGTTCAGACTTCGGTCTGAATGACAATAAAAGGCTATCTATCTATCTTAATTGTGCCAGAAAGTGCACAGTCTTTCCTCATTCTTCCCACCAAAATACATCACCGTTCTTGCAGCTCATCAATATCCCACGTCGAACCTAGTCCTCAGAGTTTTATCATCCTCGCCTCAGTTTGCAACACTACAGAGTTTGTGTATCTGCAAACATCAATGATTCTGCCCTTTTAAATCTAGTTCTGATGTATATCAAAAACAACAGAAGTTGGATAGTTATATGGACGGGGAAGGTATGGAGGGTTATGGTCTGAACGCAGGTGTATGGGACTAAGGGAGAATATGTGTTCGGCACGGACTAGAAGGGTCGAGATGGCCTGTTTCCGTGCTGAAATTGTTATATGGTTATAAGTGCTACTTCTCAGCCTCGAGGTGGGGATGGGAGGGGGAAATATCATTGTGTATCTTTTCCCAGTCTGAAAACTTGGCCTTCAATTACCCTGATGGCCAATGTTACAGATTGGGGAAAGATATGACCCTTACTATGGGTGCTGTCCCACCAGAGCTTGTGCATTGTTTTGTGACTGCCTGAGTTTTCTCCAGGTGGTCGAGTTTCCTCCCACATTCCATAGATATGCAGGTTTGTAGGTTAATTGGCTTCTGTACATTTTCCCCAGAGTGTAGGATAACAGACAACAAGTGTGTACGTGTTATCAATGGTCGTCATGGAATCTGGGCCAAAGGGACATGCTGTATCTCCAAACTTAACCTGTAACGGTAAGTAAGGGAGTCAAAGGTTAAAGGGAGAAGCCTGGAGAATGGGGTTAAGAGAGAAAAATAGATGAAATAGACGATGGGCCGAATGGCCTAACTCTGCTTCTGTATCTTGAAACTTATTATGAATCTCATCTCAATTACTTCCAAAGCTTCAACCTTCTTCCTTAAAGCAGGGGACAAATGCTGTACATGGTACTCTGGAGGTGGGCTCGCCAAATGAAGCGTAACATCACTTGTAGGTTGGTTCTGCCACACTGGGTGGAAGTAAAGATTAATGAATGTCAAGGACATTTGCTTAGTCATCGTTTTGAACTCGGTTTATTGCACCTTATATCCAGTATCAGGCCAAGTAAACTGGCAGCTTCCACTGGATGAAACTTATTCTTGTACAATCAGATCACTGTTTACAGCATTGACACCTAGTGACCGACTGATAATACTTACCATGTGACCCTTTCGCACTCATTGTACATAGTAGTGTGTAGATAATGCCTCATATTATTGATAATGTTGCCCATAAGCATTTACAAGCAAAAACGTGTGCACGTTATTTACTGTATTGTAAGACATATTTTGATGTTTTAATGTATTTTGGTGCATTTTTATATTGGGTATTCTCCCCTCCCCCCTAGTTTCCCTTTCTGACAAAGCAACAAATACATTTCTAGAGGAACTTGGTGGATTGAGGGTGGGGAAGGGCCGAAACTCTATATCAGGAGTTTGTAATAAAGTGACATGCCCTTGGGGGTTGGGTTTGGTTAGGTTAGGTTAGGTAGGTTTTTAGCAGGACTGACATAGTCAATGGCAGTGTTGTAGTGCAAAGGGATCTAGGAGTGCAGGTACAAAGTTCCTTCAGTGGAGTCACAGGTAGATGGTGGTCAAGAAGGATTTTGGAACATTGGCCTTCATCATTCATGGAATCGAATATAGATGTTACGATATTATATTGTAATTGTGCAAGACTTTGGTGAGGCTGCATTTGGAGTATTGTGTTCAGTTTTCGCAACCCTGTTATAGGAATGACGTTGTTAAGCTGGAAAGAGTGCAGAAAAGATTTACAAGGCAGTTGCCAGGATTTGAGGGAGTGAGCTCAAGGGAGAGGCTGGGCAGGCTAGGGCGGTATTCCTTGGCTCGCAGGATGAGGGGTGATCTTGTAGACGTGGGTATGATCATGAGGTAGGGTTATGCACAGTGCCTTTCACCTAGAGTAGCTGAATGAAGCACCAGAGGGCATAGTTTTAAGGTGAGAGGGGAACAATTTAATAGAAACCCGAGGGGCAACTTTGGTGGGTGTATGGAACAAGCTGCCTGAGGAGGTAGTTGAGGCAGGTACTATAACAACATTTAAAAAACATTTGGACAGGTACATGGATAGGAAAGGTTTGGAAGGATATGGGGTAAACACAGGCAGGTGGGTCTAGTGTAGGTGGGGCATCTTGATCGGCATGGGCAAGTTGGGTTGAAGGGCTTGTTTCCATGCTGTATCACTCTGACTATGACCTGAGCAGTACTCCAGTGCAAAGCCACAGTTTAGGGAGGCTGATAGTTCGAGCTGCACTGTTGCAGCAGGTGCCCTTTGGATATGTTAGTTTTATCATGTGAATGGAAAACCTCCCATGGCTGTATTCCCCAAATCCACTAAACCTCATGTCTGTCAAACACAGTGGGTACAAGAACAGGTGGGGAGAGGCTGGATATCCTGGAATTGGGGATGGTCCTTATCAATGACACCCAGCCTCCGTCATTTTAAAAGTGGATTGCCCCATTCTTCAGCGCTCTTGAGAGGAGCCTGCGCTAATGCTGGAGCAGCAGTGTAACTGATCCCACACTCTTGAGACTTGCTGCCATAGTAACATTTAATTGCAAGGTGGTTTCTCTGATGTGCTTTGTTGATCCAGAGGCAATTGGTGAAGACATATTGGACTCTGATTTCCCAAGTAAATTAAAATGTGGGATCAGTTTCCCCTGCTTGCAAAACCAATTTTGTTATGGGGCCTCATTTCCCTGCAGTTGTTGGGAAGTTGAGCAGAGGAACTTTTCTGAATTCCTGCTAGTTTAGTTTATTGTCACGTGTAACGAGGTACAGTGGAAAGCTTTTTGTTGCGTGTTAGCCGGTCAACAGAAAGATTATACATGAGTGCAATCGAACCATCCACAGCGTACATGAGAGTGCAAAATAAAGTCCAGCAAAGTCTGATTTAAAGATAGTCCAGGGGTCTCCAATAAGGTAGATAGTAGCACAGGACCACTCTCTAATTGGTGATAGGATGGTTCAGTTGCCTGATAATAGCCGAGAAGAAACTGCCCGAGTCTGGAGGTGTGCATATTTACTCTTCTGTACCTCTTGCCCGATGGGAGAGAGGAAAAGGAGTGACCTGGGTGAGACTTGTCCTTCATTATGCTGGTGACCTTGCTGAGTCAGCGTGAAATGTTGCATGGTTGATGCTCTTCAGTTGGCAGCTCTCCTGTAGGGTCTAATTGTTCCTCCTTATACATCGGAGATGCAAGGAACTGCAGATGCTGGAATCGTGAATAAAAAACAAAGCTCTGGAGGAATTCAGCGGGCCGTACAACTTCTGTGGAGGGTACAGATATGCACGATTTCAGATCGGAACCCTTCAGTCCCATCAGCTGAAACATTCCCTGTTCATTCAATTTGCAGATGCTGCCAGACCTGCTAAATTACTCCAGCACATTGTGTTTCCCTCTGAATACCGTGTTTGTTCAAACCGATGGAGGTGGCCTTGAATATTAACAGCTGCCCATAACTATTGAGATAAAGGGCTAGGTATTTTGATCCCTTTCCTCCAGCCTCCTTGTTTTTCACCCACCCTCGTCGCCATTATCTGCAGATTTGGAGTTTGTCTTTATGGGGACTCTGGTCATTTTTATTTTGACATCTCAATTTGATTTTTTTTTTCTTTTCCAGGTTGCTGTGGACTTTGGAAGAAAAACATCATCTGACTGGTGATTTTTCCATTGAGTAAGTTTGCCATAAATTGTGTAAAAAAAAAAAAAATAATAATAATAATTATATAACCACCTTCCTCTTTCCTTTCCTAAATAATTAGCTGTGTGCATTATTGGTCTTGGTCTGTGTGTCTTTCTTGCACACATCAAGTGTTTGGTCTCGAATGCAGTTGTTCTTGGTCCCTATTGTGAGGATAAGCCTTAGCTATTGTTTGGAAGGAGCAGTTATCAGTTTCAGTTTTGTTTCTTGTCACGTGTGCCGAGGTACAGGCAACATCCTCCCCCTATCTACCCATCAAGACCCCTGTGGATTCTGTTTCAATGCTAAAGGACAGTGGAAATGAGCCTCGCCTGTCCAATGTTTTTCACACAAAATAATCCTCATTACAGCTATTATTTCAGCCAATCTCATCTGAGCTGCGCCCATTGCATCAACCCCCCCTCTATAAATAAGGAGACTGACGATGTGTGTGCACAATGCTCTAGACGTGGGCTTGCCAACTGAAGCTGAACCCCTCCATTTGTTTTGTATTCTATTCTGGGGGTAATGTGTGTGCAGTGGGTCAGGATGGAGGGGCTGTGGGTATTACTTGAATTCAATGTGGTGCCACTGGGGTTTAGGCTACCCAAGTGGAATATGAAGTGCTGTGCTTTCAGTATGGACTTGTCACTGCACTGGCCTCTCTCCTCAAAGATAAAGGAAATGAAGGAATTGATTTGTTAAATTTGTTCTTTGATTCTGTTTATGCTGGTGCAGAACTTGCACCAACTATTTTGCATGAGATTTAAGGAAAGGGTTATGGCGAATTTCATAAGTTATCAGAGCAAATTTACGCCATTCGGCCCATCAAGCTTACTCTGGCATTCAATCACGGTTGATCTATCTTTCCCTCGCAGCCTTCTCCTCAAAACCCCTAACACCATGCTAATCAGGAATCTGTCAATCCCCGCTTTAACAATACCCAATGACGTGACCTCCACAGTGATTTCCACAGATTCACCGCCCTGGCTTTGAATTTGCTGCCTTGCTAGCATTCTGCAGCCAAATGATGATGTGAAGTTAGCTTGCACCTCCTTGCAATTGCACTATTAATCCTCTCTGCTAAAGATGGAAAATGTTGAATAGGTTCAGCAGATCAGGCAGCATCTGTGGAAAGGAAAACAGTTGTCGTTTTAGGTCTGGAGCCCTTTCTCAGAACTGGGAAAGAGGAAAAATCAAATTAGTTTCCACTTTAAAAACTTGTCATGGGATTAGGTCCAGCAATTATTGCTTCAGAATACCTGCTGGTTGTCAGCATACCCAGACATTTGTCTCAACCACTTTGTCTCTTTCTGATGAAAAGTGGGTTAAAATGACTGCTAGATGTCTCTTGATTTGCTGTTGGGAGGATGGATGTGGTCTGGGCTCTGTACTGTTTGACAATCGGCATAGATGGCCGGAACATCTTGGTTGATTGTGGTGGGGAAATGATCAAAGGATGTACCTGTGCAGCAGAAATCGAGTTGTGCCCTTTGAGCCGTGCTGTGTGTGTGTCTCTGTACTTTTGTAAATTTCTTGCATTGTGTTAAACTCTTGAAAAAGTCGCACCTGGTAAATATCAATTCTGGATAGGGACCAAATTGCATTTTAGGTTTTCTTTTAGCGCGGAGCTCTTCGCTAATTGATTTTTGTTTAGTCTGCATTTGTGGAGTTTATCGGTTAGCGGTGAGCTGCTGCACAGAGCTTCCAGTGAAGCTTTTATACTTCTGAAGCACACTTGTCTATTGAATTCTGTTGGGATGCAACTCTAAGGTTTGTCAACCGTTCAAGATTTCCTACATTTTCTAGTTGCCCGAACGTGCTATGAATTAAGATGATTGTTTACTATTCTAATTGGTATAAAATAATGACAAATGGTGTCAATTAGCTGAGGTATGGATTAATGTGTAGGTGTAAGAGATGACGGCATGAGGTTAGAGAAGGTATAGTGAAACTCGATTTAGAGGGGATGTTCACTTAATACCTCTGTGCATCTTCTCTTTAAACATTTATCTTTTTTATCTACACTGGCTTTGTATTTACAAACATTTTATCCATGTACCACAATACTGTTCAAACAAGGCTGCCTGACCCCCCCACCCCCTCCCCATCCAACCATATCGGTTCCCAGCTCCCATGTGGCCCCTTTTTACCTTTGCCCCAAATTCCTTCAGCAGAACCTCCCTGGCAAACCCATCGTTTCTGCCTGCTCCTGCCCCACTGAAATAATTTCTGCAAACCTCGATTCCATCCTATTTCACCCCCCCCCCCCGGATCCAATCCCTTCCCACCTATGTCTAAGACATTAAAGTTCTGAGGAAGTGTCCCGACCCAAAACATCACCTGTTTCTTTTCTCCAGAGATGCTGCCTGACCTGCTGAGTTACTCCACCACTTTGTGTCTATCTCCGGCATAAACCAGCAGCTGCAGCTCCTTCCTGCACAACAATATCTCGTCGCCAGCTTTTCCTTCTCTTTTTACTGATTACATGGTGCTAATATGGTTTGTTTTTCACTGTGTTGATACAAGTGACAATAATAAACTAATACCAGTTTGACCCTTTTAATTTTTCTTGATCACCTGTCCTTTATCCTCCGCTGTAGTTCAGATATAGGCACGTCATTGACTTTTTGCGGATTTAGAACATGGTACAACGCAGGAACAGCCCTTTGGGCCCACAATGTCTGTGCCAAACATGATGTCGTTAAACTGATCTGTCCTGCCTGTACGTGATCCACATCTCTCCATTCTCTGCATATCCATGAGTCTATCTAATGACTTCTTAAATCCCACCCTCATATCTGTCTCCACCACCCATGACAACGTGTCCCAGGCACCCACCCCCTATACAATTGTAGAGGTCGGAGATGGGGAGATTTGAAATAAGGATGAGAATTTTAAACAGCAATGTGTTATTGGATAGGGAGCAAATGCTGTTTAATTAATATCTGCTTGTTAATTGATTGCTGGAAGTCATTTTAATTGCTTGAAATAACTCTCTGAACAAGAGAGTGGTTAATCTGTACACCACGATTTATCTACCCTGCATCAGTCCCAGTTGTCTGAGAGTCGAGAGCTGCTAAATGATGGCCTTTGTGATGCACATTTTGGCACTTTATTGGAAAAAAAAGCACCCTTGAGCTTTCAAAGCTAAAATATAACATGTCAGGTCAAGTGATTGAAGGCAGAAATTCTCCACTCTAAACTCTCGGTTCCAAGGTAGGAAACCTTCAGATGTGTTTAATGACAAAGAGCTTTAGTTTGACAAATTCAGTAAACTTCCTGCTGTAGTTTAAACTATATTTCTTTGTTTGCGCCAACAGACGCACAGAATTATAGACGGGCCCTTTAGTTGAGGCCACGCTGGTTATGAAATAGTTACTGCATTTCAAGGGAGACAAGTTCCCCTCTCCTGCCATCTTTAAGTCTTTCGTGACATGAAGCAGTTGGAAATGTATGATTTGACATGAGTGAGTAATTGGAGCCTTTGGTGGGTTACATGCAGTAATATCTGTCATGAGTGAACTCCCCTTTTAAAATGAAACCTTTTTGAACAGAAGACTACAGAGCAATAATAAAGAGTGAAAATGTCCTGCCCAGAAAGTTGCTTCCCACACTGACTCACCACATCTATAATTCAGGCAGTTCGACGTAAAAATAGTTTGACACTGGCATTGTTTGATCTTCAAAGAATATTGGGCATGTCATTAAAGGCCCTGTAAAGAGAAAAGAGGCACTTGCGATGGTTTTGACGGTGGCTGGTTGAGGAAGTGGTGAGGGTGAGATATATAAAGAATTGCAGAGATGGTATGTTTCAGAAAGCGGGGAAAAGTCACAATTATTGGACATTATAGACAATAGATAATGGGTGCACGAGTAGGCCATTCAGCCCTTCGAGCCAGCACCGCCATTCAATGTGATCATGGCTGATCATCCACAATCAGTACCCCGTTCCTGCCTTCTCCCTTCATCAGTTCATCAGTTTAAATATATATCTGTGCTGTGTTTAGTTATATTGCTTTTCACCAACTGGCTTTTTTTTGGTGACATTTCCATGATGAGTATGGAACTGTCATGAATTATACATCTCTGCAGCCTTGACACTGCTCCCCTACACTGGGACATAGTTAGACCAGCTTGGATTCTGCTCTCTGGTGGCAAGAAACGTCATGGCCATCTTTTCAATCCTTCTCCCACCTTGAGGAAATTTGTCCCAGTCACTGTCTCCATCCCGGTGGAAGGAAACAAGAGGTGTAGAAAATCATGAGGAATGGATCAGGTAAACGCAGTCACTCGCCCAGTGTCGGAGAATTGAGAACCTTAGGTTTAAGGCGAGGGGGGAAAGATTTAAAAGGAGCCTGAATGGTGAAGTTTGTACACAAACGGTGGCCGGTACATGGAACCAGCTGCTGGAGGATGTGGTATTGTGACATTTAAGAAACATTTAGACAGATACATGGATAGAGGGTAGGTTTAGAGGGATATGGGCCAAACACAGGCAGATGGGACATGTTGGTCAGTTTGGGCTGAAGAGCCTGTTTCCACTCTATATGACTCTTGTCTCAACGATTATTTGGAACCATGGCATCATATTTCAAGAGTCAAGTCAAGAGTCAATTTAATTGTCATTTGGACCCCTTGAGGTCCAAACGAAATGCCGTTTCTGCAGCCATACATTACAACAAATAGACCCCAGACACAACATGATTTACATTTTACATAAACATCCATCACATTGCTGTGATGGAAGGCCAAAAAAAAAACTTATCTCTCCACTGCACTCTCCCCCCCCCCCCACCCCCGATGACAGAGTCAAAGTCAAAGCCCCCGGCTGGCGATGGCGATTGTCCCGCGGCCATTAAAGCCACGCCGGGTGGTGCGAGGTCGCACACCGGGTCTTAATGTTGGAGCCCCCGGCGGGCGCTCGCAGAGTCCCGCGGCCATTCCAAGCCGCGCGGGGCAGTGATG
This sequence comes from Leucoraja erinaceus, assembly GCF_028641065.1. Lineage (NCBI taxonomy): Eukaryota > Metazoa > Chordata > Chondrichthyes > Rajiformes > Rajidae > Leucoraja > Leucoraja erinaceus. The sequence continues at coordinate 16,879,718 of NC_073409.1, read as the reverse complement.
TTAGGCCCCGCTCCAGGAGCTCTTCGACCCCGCAACTCGGGCGGGAGAAGTCGCCGTTGCAGGAGCCCTGAAAAGCGGTCTCCCTCCAGGGACCCGCGGGCTCCCGGTGCCGCCGTCCGCAGACCCGCAGTTGCAGCCTCCGAATCAGCAGCAGCAGCAGCGCGCTCCACCACCGCTCCACCCGCTCCGGACTCGGCCAGCTCCGCGACGGTGAGGTGAGTCGGCACCAGAGTCCCCGGCTTCTTCTGTTGGAGGCCGCTCCTCATTGCAGCCCCAACGACAATGGAGACCCGACAAGAAAAGGTCGGGTCTCCAGTGCAGGGAGAGATTTAAAAGTTACCCCCTCCCTCCCACACACACCCCAACAAAAAATAACAAAAACTACATATAACAAAAAAATAATAAAAACGCGGACGGGCTGCAGAGGCCGCTGCTGACGTGAGTCGCGCCGCCTACCGGATTATTTCACCCCTTAAATTGACTTTTAGACTTCTAATCTGTGCTCATGTCCCTGTAACATTGCTCTATTCTGTCACTGTTCAGCGTCTGAAATCCTTAATCACATCTTTATTTCTAGAGTTGATAATAACAACACACACTTGTTTTTACTCTCTTTTTAAAAAAAAAAATAAAAAAATGGAGTTGATTCCAAAATGTTGCTGTTCTCCTTTTACCCGGTGCTTGCTGCTGGTTTAGGCAGGTTCCAATTATGCAAAATCTTAAGTTAAATTTTTTTTTTTCAAATGGCACATGGACGTTCTTGAACCTATCGGGTCTCCAGATCAATGGCCTTGTGTATCTGGGCGTTTCCAGCTCCACTTCCAGCCAATTTCAAATTGATAAATGTGACATCACGGGCGCCGCATGATTGGCAGCCCCACCAACAGTCTGTCTGTTTTTTCGCCTTTTTAATTTTTTTAATTGTGTATTGTTGTATATTTTTTTATTGGGTATTAAAAATCTGTGTAAATGCTCTCCGGTTTGTTTTATGTGGGGGGAGGGGGTCGGGGGAAACCTTTTTCCAGTTTCTTACCTTGCCGGAGATGCGATTGTTTTCCGGGTCGCCTCTGCGGTCAGTGTGAGAGTGGGAATGGGAAAGTGAATACAAGTGTTTACCACTCTGCAGCCTCTTGCTTTCCTGTGCATTTGAAATGCCACACTGGGCCATGATGCAGCTAGTCAAGATACTTTCTAAAGAATGCAGGAAGGAACTGCAGATGCTGGTTTATACCAAAGATAGACATAAAGTGCTGGAGTAACTCAGCCGGCCAGGCAGCATCTCTGGAGAAAAAGGGGTGACGTTTCATGTCAGTCTTTTTCAGACTCTCGAGTCTACTTTCTAAAGTGCATCTGTAGAAGTTTGGGTTTTCAGAAACATATCAAATCTCTTTGAACGTGAGGAAGTAGAAGTACTGGTGTGCCTTCATCATGATTACATCTGTGCTCTTCATCATCTCTGACTTTAATCAGTGGTTGTGGTTGTACCTTCAGCTGCAATTCCTTCCCTGAACCTCACCATCTCCTTTACATATTCTGTTGTGTTGCTGCAAGTAAGAATTTCATTGTTCTATCTGGGACAAATGACGATAAAACGTTTGTGACTCTTTGTTTAAGAAGGAACTGCAGATGCTGGAAAATCGAAGGTACACAAAAATGCTGGAGAAACTCAGCGGGTGAAGAAGGGTTTTGGCCCGAAACGTTGCCTATTTCCTTCGCTCCACAGAATGCTGCTGCACCCGCTGAGTTTCTCCAGCATTTCTGTGTACATTCGTGACTCTTTACTCCTTTAAAGCTGCTCATTAATAGCAGCTCTTTATGCAAGCTTGCGGACATTTTCCATAATACCTTTATTTACTTGTATTTTATTTAATAACAATAATAATAATACATTTTATTTATGGGCGCCTTTCTGGACTCTCAAGGACACCTTACAGCAAATGACAAACATATAAACAAAATGAGACAAAGTAGTAGGGACAGCAACAATACACAATTCAAAGAGAGAGCTTTGGCAACTAGTCGTGCAAGCGTTCACGCACCAGGCCCCCTCTTCTTGTAACGTCCATGTGTAAAAAATCTCATGGTGCAAGGCTGGAAAAGGTGCAAGGAGTTCAACAGATGTCCTGCCAACATTCTGCTTTTAGTCAACATTGCCACAGATGATTAATTGGTGACTCCCTCCTTTCCCTTTTGTGGGACCTTTGTGTGCAAGCAGGCAATAATATTTACCTGTTGAACCATGATAGAACTCTGTAGTTCATTGTACACTGAGATGTTGACAGAATGATAAGATATTGTAAACGCATAGTGTATTTGCAATCTGCTCCACCTGTTTAAAGGCAGTAATAGGCTTTCCTTTGAGTATCATGACCCAGTTCATTTGCACCCATAAGAGGCTTACAAAACCAGCGCCAAATGTGGCGCAATGAAAACTTGGACAATTGATTTCTAAAAGCAGTAGAACGCAGGTTAGAATGTATGAACGTTATTTCTTCTCTTGACATTTTCTTGACCAAAAAAATAAAATTGGACTATTTCAGTGTTGAGAGTTTGCTATTAAGGATTTCTGGTTGTTTGATTGTATTTATTTGGGTAGGTGCGGAGAAGCAAATGTTCTGAGCAGTTAAGTACTCCCTTTCTCAGGACTGAACTGCCGAAAGTGATGTTCTGCTTATAAACGGCACCATTCATTCCCTGAAACCATTTATGTACAAGGAAACCAGTCTAGTAAATTATGTCAAGTGGAAGGTTGTCTGTAAATAGTGCACTTTTTATTTCAGTCTAATTGCTCACTTCCTTAAGTTCGGTTTTATTCCCGTGCCAACAGAGCACCCGACAGACCACATATATTGCTCATCTCCTTCATAGTATGGCAGTCGGTAGCAGACAAAAGCCTATGGATTTCCCTGATCTTTGATTATAGGCGAATAAAGAATTTCCTCCTAATTCTTTTCACCCCTTATTTTCTTGCCTTGAATGTTGATTTGGAGATTTAATGTAAATACAGCAGAGGAAGAGTCCCTTGAGGGATTCTGTTAAAACTGTCTTCAGCAAAAACTTTCTTACAATGATCTCATTTCCATGCCCATGCTCGTATCATTTTGTGTTCTCCATTTTCCTTTTTTTTTTTCTAAATCTCAATCTTTGCTTCAAAAGCCATTTGAGCCAATGTATTCTGTACTTCTAACACATCTGTGTGGGAGGGATTCCTCTGATTTCTCTTTTTAAATGTTCTGATAATTATGAGTCGACAGCTCCTGTTACTAATTCACCAACCAGCTGGCACGATCTTTCACTAACTACTCACTCAAAACGATTATGTTAAACATCTGTTGGATTTCTCCTTGAACTTCTCTCTTCCGGTGGAAAGGGGCAATTTTCTCCTTGTGCTTTTGTAACACTGAGCAGGGGATCGTAAATTCTTTCTTGGATTGCAATATCCCGGGCATGAAACCCTCTGAACTGTATACTGTCCCACTGTGGTTCAACTAATGACACAAATAAAATAAAATCTGGTAGTCTATGTATCCTGTTTGCCTTTTGCCTTCCAGCTGTGTCTTGTGAGTATGTGTATAGCTACACCTCCTGGATCCCACTTTCCCTCGGTTTGCATTAAGCAGGTGCTGGCTATTGTCCAGGTGGCAGTCCTTTGAAATCTTAACCTGTGCTTGTAAGGCGGGACGATGTCTCTGGGTTTAAGGTGCCGGCACTGACCAAACGTGATTGTCCATCTTCACGGTGGCACCTCTTTATCTAATTCCAAGCACTATCGCTGTCACTTCTTCCTCAGTGTACATGTTCATGGTCAGGCAGCTGTGGCCGTGACTGCACCCAATTTACCACCCCATCCACTGTCATTTCATTTCTAACTCCCTTTCTGTTCCCGTCGTCTGAATTATTTCAATACTGAGGAGTAATTGTATTCGCTCCTTCCTACTCGACCACAATAATTGCCAGATTTAAGCCAGTGCTATTTTCATTTTCACACCAGAATACAACATTTTGGGGTAAAAGCCACGTTGCAAGATTTGAATGTGTCTCGATCTCCTGTTTGCAGCACAATTGGTGAGGATCTTCACTGGAGACCTTTGAGCAATCTTTAATCCAACTTCAATGTTATATCTTGCATGATATGTTGGGGGCATCCTTAACCTTTATCAGTGGACTATGGTTGGCTTGTTTGTATTCACGTATAGTCTTTTATTTGACTGGATCGCGCGCAAACAAAAGCGATTCACTGTACCTTGGTGCACATGGCCATAAACTAAGGTATTAAGCTTTGTTTTCTCTCCTCCCCCCCCCCCCCCCCCCCCCTTTCCGCCCGGTGTGTGATCAGAGGCAATTTACAAACTGCTTGACCATGACTTCACATCAATCACAGCTGTCTCGTTCACGGGGTTATTGTGTTGATTGGTGCTAATTAATAATCCTTTGAACTAAATTTTTTTCCATTGACACCACTTTTAATTCCCGTTCTTTAAATTATAATGCGTTTTGGAGAAGTTTGCAGTTCACTATTCTATTCTGGCGTTTCCAGATGCCCTGTAGCAGCCTTGTTTGTGCTCTTGTATTAAGGGTTTCCTTTCCTCCCCTCCTGCCGAGTGTGCCATATGTATTCTAGCTTACCTGCTGCTATAAGAGTGGACGTTTTCAAAGTGGATCCAAGAAACCCTGCCCCATGAGAGGGGCGCTTAAGTGCAGTCCCTTGACACGGCCTGATAATGCTAATGGCTGCTTAAACACAAATGTGCTGGAAGTGCACAGCAGGTAGAATTGCTTTGGAGAGGAAGATAGTTAGGGTTTCATGCTGGGACCCTTCTGCAAGAAGGCTTTTTTAATGAACGATGTTGACATGCAGTGCTGGTTCAGATGCTAATTGATTGCTGCACTTATTTTATATTTCCAACATTTTTTTTTAAACTGGCTCTAAAATCCATTTGATTTTCATGGTTTCTCTGTTAGCAATTGAATAACCTAATTATTGGCAAAGCAAGTCTTTTAGCAAATTAGTGAGATGGCATAAAAAGTCTGGTGTTTTAAAATAAATCTAGATTGATTGAACAGGAAATATTGGACCAAAAATGCAGGTCAGGCCATTCCCAGAGTATTGGCTACAAATTTGGTTCCCTGTGTTGTAAAAATATTTGGTAGTACAGAAATTGGTCACTGGATCAATGCCTGGGATCAGGAGGTTGTCATGTAACAAACGATAGAGTAGACTCACTGTAGTCTCTAGAGCTTGGAGGAATAAGGTGAGATCTTGTCAACGTTCAACAGAATCTTGCACCTTGACATTGTGGATGGTGTGAGGAGGTTTGCCTGTGTAAGGGACGTCTGTTCTGGGGGACACAGTCTCAGCAAAAGGGTTGGCATTAAAGATTGAGATGATGAATTTCTGGTTGGAAGTGAGGATTCTGCATCCAATAGTTGTGCAGCATCTTTAATGGTGAGAGATTTTTCGATGAGTGACTAGAGCTTTAGAGATCAGACATAAGAACGGATTGAGGTCAGCAATTAGATCAGCACAGGATCATGGGGTCTTGTGTAGGAAGGGACTGCAGATGTTGGAATAGCTACTTCCCCACAGCCATCAGGCTATTAAACTCGGCTCGGCCAAAACTCTGAACATTAATAGCCCATTATTTGTTTATTTGCACTTTATCAGTTTATTCATGTGTGTATATTTATATAATGGTATATGGACACACTGATCTGTTCTGTATTCATGCCTACTATGTTCTGTTGTGCTGAAGCAAAGCAATAATTTTATTGTCCTATCAGGGATGCATGAGAATAAACTCTCTTGACTCTTGGTTTAAACTGAAGCTGGATTAGCTCAGCGGGACAGGCAGCATCTCTGGAGAGAAGGAATGGGTGACGTTTCGGGTCGAGAACCTATTCAGATTAGAGTCTGGGGAAAGGGAAATGAGTGATATAGACATTGGCGTAGAGAGATCTAGAACAAATGAACAAAAGACATGCAAAAAATGTACCGATTATAAAGGAAACGGGCTATTTGTTAGCTGTTTGCTAGGTAAGAACGAGAAGCTGGTGCGACTAGGGTGGGGGAGGGATCGAGAGAGAGGGATGCAGTGGTTACTTGAAGATAGAGAAATCATACCACAGGGTTGTAAGCTGCTCAAGTGAAATATGAGATGCTGTTCCTCCAATTTGCATTTAGCCTCACTCTGACAATGGAGGAGGCCTAGGACAGAAAGGTCTTGTGATTTCTTTATCTCTTTCAAGGGAATTGAATCCATTTGTAGCGATTTCAAGGTGGGGACGGGCAGTCCATTATGGGCAGTCGCAGTAACCCCCCCCTCCCCCAATGTGAAGAGAATTTGTGCACATACATCATCCACTCTTCAGAAGTGTTGTTGTTGATCATGGGGCTTGGGAAAAAATATCGAAGCCGCTCTCGTAATGTGCTAATGTAATTTGAGATCCATCATACAGGATATACACACAAGAAGCAGGAGTAACTCAGCGGGTCAGATAGCACCTCTGGAGAAAAGGAATGTGTGACATTTCGGGTCGAGACTCTTTATCAAGAATTCAAGAATTGCAGCAGTTCTTACATTGATTACACAATATTTTTTATCAACAAAATCACCATACAGGTCTTTGTAGACCAGTGGCAACATTAATTTAAACCCCTCAAACAGCACCTTCCAAATCAGAGACCTACACCGCTTGGGCAGCTTTCAACCCAGTGGTATGAATATTGATTTCTCTAATTTCAAGCATTCCCTCTCTCTCCATCCCTCCCCCACCCAAGTTGCACCAGCTTCTCGTTTTCATCCAACATACAGCTACAATGGTCTGTTTCCTTGATCATAGTTTCTTTTTTGCATATCTTTAATTCATTGTTCTTTATCTCTCGACATCATCTATATCTCTCATTTCGCTTTCCCCCGACTAGTCTGAAGAAGGGTCTTGACCCAAAATGTCACCCATTCCTTCGCTCCAGAGATGCTGCCTGTCCCGCTGAGTTACTCCAGCTTTTTGTGTCTACCTCTACCGCAAAGATGGACAATGGCAACAGGGACAAGGGAACACAACTGCCTGCCGTTTCTCCTCCAAGTCATCCACCATCCTGATTTGTTGGAGACGCAAGGAACTGCAGATGCTGGAATCTTGGGTAGAACACAGTGCTGGAGTAACTCATCGGATCTGAAGAAGGGGTGCCAACCTGAAAGATTGAACTATCAAAAGTTCACCAGACATGCTGCCTGTCCTGTTGGATTACTTCAGCACTTTGTGTTCCATTTTGTTCCTTGTTGCTGAACCCAAATTCTTGGAGTACCTTTACCCGAAGCACTAGCAAATTAAGGAAGTTAAAAGATAGCGATGAAGTGCCTTGAGGGATGAGCAACATACTGTGACCCCGCCAACAATGATTACATCCTGCAGAATAAGTCTCCCCAAAATGGCTGGATTCTCCAGATTCCCTTAGGATTGGTAGCAGACCTGGTGTTTTTTTATGGAAGGTAAGTTTGATGATGTTTAACAAACAAATATCAGTATCAGTAATTTACCCAGCTTGGTTGCCTTGCCTGCACTTCAGAACACTGGAGGCCAGTACATAAGTGCAGTGTAGTTCTTGACCTGCTCCTAGAACCTGTGCTGAACGATAATGAGTATCCATTCTTATTTTTCAGGCTGTTATTGCCTTTGGGCTGTTGTACAACAGCGCGCAAGCTGGTGGTTCCTTGTATAATTGTAAAGCCGTTTTTTTGGCCAGTGTTATCTTGCCTGTTGCCTTTGGGCTGCTGTCTGTGAAAGGAGGAACAGAGTCAGGCCTGTTTTCGTGCTGCATCAGGGTGAATGATTTTAAAATAATTCAATTCGGGGATGTGAAAAGGAACTTTGTTTTATAAATGCCCACTGCTTCTCCATGCAAACCCTCTCTGACAGCTACAATTCACGAGTAATATTGAAGAAGGGAAGACTGATAAAGCTTGCATTGATGAGGAGCAGAGTCTGGATGTGAGCATAAGGTAGTATAATAGAAATCCCACATCAGCCTGTGACCGCCTATAAAGTGGCAGTTGAGTTTTTGGGCTGTGCGGACTAAAGGGAAATGGACTTCTGTGTGCAGCTGTTTAGAATTGCAAAACACTGACTGTTAGTAGAAACCTTGATGGAAGTGCAAGAGGACTTCTCTATTGCAGCAGGAAGCAAAATTTGATACCTTTGCAAGAAAATGAGATCTGGTTTTCATGGGATTAAAAATAAAATGGGACCCCTGGAACTCATGGCTAGGTGTTGTGGCAAATGTAATAACTCAACAATATCTCAAATGTATTCAATTTCTAAACTGATAGCACTAAAGAACAGCAGAACCAAATAACCTTTTTTGGTCTGAAGGGTCCGGATCCGAAATGTCAACCCATTCATTTTCTCGAGAGATACTTAGTTACTCCAGCACTTTGTGTCTACCTTTAGCACAAAAGAACAGCATTCAGTGGGCTCTTGACCGCCCTCATCTCATCCATGTGTTGCCCTTCCAGATCTTAAAACATCCCTCAAATCAAGGTTCCCAACCCAAAATGTCCATTCGCTCCTCGGATGCTACCTGACTTGCTGAATTCCTCCAGCACTTTTTGTTAGTCTCACATTTGCCTGATTTTTTTAAATTTTTTTTTAATCCAAGCACCAACACTCTTCCCTTTGTGCCCTCTTCCACCTCTTGCCACCATGTGATGTTTACTGCCTTGATGACACAATTTAATGAGTTTAATTATTGTCTAAATGTTTAATTGCCTTAAAAGAAAATAATTGTTCATTTGGCCATCATGGAGTTTGTAAAATAAGGGTAAGAGTTGGTAATTTAGAATGGGAAGACCTAAAACTGTATTGGGATGAATGATTCTAGTAGTCACTTTAATAATAATGAAGGCCCACCTTAAGCCTGTTAAAATAGATTTGTTCTAATCATTGGGCCTGCAGTGATTAGCTTTTATCATTAGTATGGCTAATAAAACATGAATTTGCCATCATTGTGAACTGGGCAGATGAATGAATGAAATGAGTGTGTGATATTTGGTGAAAACGAGTATTCTGCAAAGAATTAAACTCCCAATTAAACTCACAATCTGTGTACGTGGTTTCAACGAGCAGTTATTTGCATCAGCTATGCGCTTGTTCGAGTCTGCAAGCAGGTAAACCACATAAAATAGGGCATTGAAGGAAGTGGATTTTCAGCCGTTCTTTCCATTGTCGCAGTGTTGCAATTTACTTTGTGAAACGAGCTGAGCATCAGTGTATTGTGAAGAGAGATGCTGTACACACCACATTCACTTGCACCACTACTGAACGGATTAACGGTCAATTGTTTGCAGTTAGACTGTGCTGTGTACTTTGTTAGAAATAACAGTTTAGAAATGGTCTATTGCACACGATGCCCATTTTCTCCCATTTTGTTGTTTGGATGTGGGGATCAGGACAAAAACCAGCATTCACTGCCCTTGTGTGGTTACTTGTGAGGTGTGTGGTAGTTCAGCTGTGCACAGTACTTTGATACAGTAGGGTTGTCGAGCACATCTGTTGTTCTGGAGTCGGGTGTGGGGGCCAGATCAGGCAAGGGTTGTGCATTTCCTCCCTTAATGGCAACACTGCACAAAAGGGCGGCACGGTGGCGCAGCGGTAGAGTTGCTGCCTTACCTCACTGAAGACCCAGGTTCGATCCTGACCACAGGTGCTGTCTGTACAGAGTTTGTACGTTCTCCCTGTGACTGCATGGATTGTCCCTTAGTGCACCGGTTTCCTCCCACACTCCAAAGACACACAGGTCTGTAGGCTAATTGGCTTCAGTAAAAATTGTAAGTCAGTAGAATAGTGCTAGTGCACAGGGATCGCTGGTCGGCATGGACTCAGTTGGACAAAGGGCCTTTCTAAACTGAATTAAACTAATTAGATGTTGTGTGGTTTTTGTGGTTATCATAATTATCCTCTTGTATATATGCCAGATTAATTTAAATTCTGCAGTACTGTGTAGCGAAATAATAGTGCAGACTTGGTTTACTAGCCAACCAACATCAATACTATGTCATCATACCTTTGTGAAAATGCTACTGATTGTGCTTATGTATAGTAAGATTTTCATTGAACTGCAAAAAGGGATTTCATTGTATCTAGGTATATGTAACAATAATATACCATAGTCATACAGTGTGGGAACTTGCCCACACTGACCAACATACCCCATCTTCACTCGTTCCACCTGCTTGCGTTTGGCTAGTATCCCGCTAAACATATCCTATCCATGTACCTGTTGAAATGTTTCTTAAACGGTGCAATAGTATCTGCCTCAAACACTTCCTCCAGAAGCTCATTCAATACACCCACCACCCTTTGTGTAAGAAAAAATGTTGCCCCTCGGGTGAACCATTGAACTATTAAATCCCAGTTTTTGTCCTTTTATGAAGACACATGGAACTACAGGTGCTAGATCCTTGAGTAAAACAGTGCTGAAGGAACTCGGCAGGTCTGGCAGAATCTGCGGTGGGAATGGAGAGGCAACGTCTCTGGTTCGGGACCCAGCCAGAAGAAGAGTCCCAACCCGAAGTGCCGCCTTGTCCATCCCCTTCCCAGAGACTGCCAGGCCCGCTGAGTTCCTCCAGCACTTATAGTGTTGTGGTTTGTCCTTTATGATATAGGCTCTGTTTTGTGTATGTATCAGTGGATTAATTGATGCTTGAAACTTAAAGCTCACAACCAAGCATGTCATACACATTGTGTAGATCGGAACAGCCTAGTGTGGGATGCTGGTTTATTTGCAGATTTCCGCATTAAGATTTGCATTGAATTAAATTTAGACTAAGCCCACAAAAGATTTTGACAGGAAATTTTACCAATTGACGTGCACTACTCATCAGGTTGGGTCTGCTTTGATCTCCTTCCAAGTGACAGCAAGATTGAGAGCAGATAGAGACACTGCAGTAAGTAGATATGGTCGCAGTATTTTACTCAGTTGTTGGCAAGGATCAGAATTGGAGAGAGCTTGATTCTGCACCACCTTGCTGTCTGACATGGAGAAAGCCAGCGAGTTGTCTATTTCCTTCTGCAGCCGCTGCTCCACCACCCCACTCCCCACCTCCACGTATCTATAGCAACCTGCGTGTAAATGGAGGAAGGTAAGTGATATACCTTCCACTTAGGACTTAGTAAAAGTTAGATCACAGACTGTGCCTCATACAAGACAAAACTTCCCTGCAGAGTAATGGTAGCTGTGTAAACTAATTTAGTGTGGGTATAAAATATCTTTAACCTTCACAGATACTCTTGTGGCTGAGAGCTTTGGTTTAAATGCTGCTTTTTGGCAACTTTGATTTAATTACTTCATGTTATTTGAACCAAAAGGAGCTGTGTCGGTTCACTCCTAGTCCCCATTTGCAGTGTTAATGTGAAAGGTTGTGGCCATTTTCATATGCTGTGCTGAAACTTGCGCCTCTTCATTTCTATGGAGCGTCCTCCATTCTGTTGTTTGTTGTGTAGGAGGGCACATGGGTTCAGCTGAACACTCCATGCGTGAACTCTCTCAATAACCCCAAAGTGTTTTTTGTGAATCCAGGGCCAAGGGTCCCAGGACTCTTGATTTCAAGGTCGGCATCTTGCAATTGTAATGCTGGAGAAGAAAGGCAAGGGGAATAGTATCACTGCTGTGCGGAGAGAGTCCTTTTGACAGGGAGCTTCATGAATCTGCTTGAGAAAAGCTTACACATTGTCTTCTCCCGGCGTTTACTTGTGGAAATGTTCACACAAGTCCAGAAAGTTGTCCGAACTCCCGACAGTTTGGGTCAGGAGTGTCAGATACTTGTAATCCTTTTATTTCTAGCTATCAAAAAAACCTGTCAGCACCCACGATGATGAATTGTCAGGAAGCATGCATGCAGTTGGCATTTTGGCATCAGTGAAAGCTGTTTTTAAATATTGGTTTAAGGGAAGTATTGGAATTTCTGCTACTGAAGCGACCTCCCCTCTTAATTCCTTCTGACAGCAGTCTCTGCATTAATTTGCATTGATTTGAAACTGCTTTCACAGCAGTACATCTGTGAATGTAGTGAGTTTGTAGAATTTTAGGGCTTGCCAAGCTTGAATGAGGTGCACATCTGTGGAAAAGACAGAGGACATTTCTATAGGGAGAGGTTGAGTAGGCTGGGTCTCTATTCCATGGAGAGTAGGAGGATGAGGGGAGACATTAAAGAGGTATACAAAATCATGAGAGGAATAGATTGGGTAGATGCACAGTCTTTTACCGGGAGAAGGGGAATCGAGGACCAGAGGACACAGGTTCAAGGTGAAGGGGGAAAGATTTAATAGGAATCCGAGGGGTAACCTTTTCACACAGAGGGTGGTGGGTGTGTAGAACAAGCTGCCAGAGGTGGTAGTTGAGGCTGGGACTATCCCATTGTTTAAGAAACAGTTGGACAGGTACATGGATAGGACAGGTTTGGAGGATTAAGGACCAAGTGCAGTCAAGTGGGACTAGTGTAGCTGGGACATTGTTGGGCGAGTTGGGCAGAAGGGCCTGTTTCCACACTGTATTAATCTATGATTCTATGACATCCCTCTAGTGCTGTCTTACCAAATAGTTTAAATGTATCTCCTGCAATGCTTTTCCAGGGAAGCTTCTCCATTTCACACAGACCAGACTCCCCACCATTGACTCCATCTAAACTTCGTGTTGTTTCAGGAAAGTAGCCAACATAACCAGACCTTTTCCATCCTGGTCATTGCTCCTCCTTCCCACCCCGACCCCCTTCCAGACTCGGGAACAGCTTCTTCTGAGTTATCAGACTTCTGAGCCACCCTTCCATAAGTTAGGGTCCTATCTGATTCTCTACCCCATTGCGGCTCTTGGACTTTGTCTCTGGAACTGTTGTGCTGCAATCAAATAATTATATTCTGCATCTTTCCCTTTACTTTATTTATGATAACCAAGTTTGGCTTGATTGTACATGTGTGTGATATAATCTGAATGAATGGATAACATGCAAAACAAAACTTTGCACTGTACCACAGTATATGTGACAATAATAAACGCTGCATAAACCTTTCACGTTTTGAGTAGCCCACTGTATAGCTAGTGGGAACCACCCATATTGTAATTGTTGTCCACCATGCACTATGTATAGATAATCCTGCTTTTCCACTGACTGTTGACTGATTAACATTGGACAAGACACTAGGAAGAGCTTGAACTATTTGAACAAGTGATTTTTGTAGTTTTATCAGAGGGGTGAAACGGGATCACTGTTTAATATTTCATCTGATGGGCAACATCTCCAATAATCTAGAGCTGGATGTGTCTGGTTTGTGGAGCGAGAAAGCAATCTACTGAACCATAGATAACTCGACATCACAATATCTTGAAGATCTTCTCAGATTAAACTCCTCTTGGAATATGAAGGTTCCTGCATTTGACTTGAGGGACGCAAAGGTTGTGTCTGGGATGGAAGCCTGGAAGGGAAAGACCAACGCAAACGTTTTAGAATTGTAATTTAGTTCTGCACCAGCAGGCTGGGGTAGGGCAAGAGGAAGGAAGATAAAGCTTTGTCCAAGTGCAACAAGGCTCCAAGGTGGGGAAGTGGTACATGGTAACATCGGTGCACGGAAGCAGAGGGGCGGCTGCTGGAAGCAATGGATGGCATATTTGCAGCGGTTGGGGTGTTGGTGCAGGAGGCTCTAAAACAGCCGGGCGAGCGGATCGAGCACATCTGCACGGAGTGACGGTGGAAGGAGCTGATGTCATCGTGCTGGGCCAGGCCGACCCCTACACGATCGATCCCGTGCCACCAGGACACCCGGCCTTAACGTGAGGAAATAAGAAATCTCACAGCTTTGGGACAATGTTGAACTTTGCAGAGACTTGGAATTGGTAAGATGGTGCTGAAACGTGGCGACTCTCTGCGTGCTGTACCTGTAGAGGATCTACTGTGCTCATGTCAAGCATTATTTGACTGGATAACATGCAGAACAATCTCTTTACTGTATCTCTTTACATGTAACAACAAATAAACAAAAGTAAATGATAGTGAAGCATGACCTTACTGAACATGTCTATGAATTCTATCCATCTATTATATGATTGCAAACACAGAACATTTTATAGTCTACGTCCTCCTGTGATACAGCAGTTTCTTGTCTGCAGGCTGAGCACTGCATGAAGGCTCCACTCCTAAACCCAATGAAGAATTTATCATCATTCCCTTGTCTAAAATTATCTTTCACAGCTCTCTGGTAATCCAGTTAAATAGAAAAGATGGACTTGCCCTTTGACACGCAGCTCCACCTGCTGAATGCTCGGTTCAATGTGTTCACAGCATGCTATTAACCTTTACTTCAAAGGGTTCATTGGATTTTTTTTGGGTCACTTGTTACAGGCAGGGTGTTTCCTTCACTAGCAGAATGACTCTCTGCTTTGGGTAGGAGATTCTCCTGCTCCCGTTACACATTGTAGTAATCTGTTTTATTTCCAAAGATAGTTTTTGCCTTGGTCCCTGCACTTTGTAACATTGTTGGCCCTAGAGGTTTTTAAGTCCACATCGGGGATGAACTAAATAGAATGATTTAAAATACATATACAATGGGTCGGTAGTAATCGTTGACCTTGGCACTTAAGTTCGATGATGGGAATGGAGAGGGCCTTGCATTCCTATAGCTGCCTTCACCTCGGAATGTTTGATGCTGTTTGCAGTTTAGTTCAGAGACACAGCCTGGAAATGGGTCTTTTGGCACCCATTTGGCCTGCCATCGATGACCCCTTCACATCAGCCTGAAGAAAGGTCTTGACCCAAAACATCACTGATTCCTTTTCTCCAGAGATGCTGTCTGACCCGCTGAGTTACCCCAGATTTTGTCCACTCCCTGCACACTAGGGGCAATTTACAGAGGCCAATTAACCCAAAAACCCACACATCTTTTGGATGAGGGAAGAAACCGGAGCCCCCGGAAGAAACCCGCGTAATCACAGGGAGAGCATGCAAACTCCATACAGACAGTGGTGAGGATCAAACCTGTGTCTCCAGTGCTGGGGCAGCAGCTCTACCTGCTGCACCACTGTGTAGCCCCAGTTATTGGAGTGTTTTGTTGGAAATATTGTTCATAAGTCATAGGAGCAGAATTGGGCCAGGGCCATTCAGCCCATCGAGTCTACGCCACCATTCAATCAAGGCGGATCTATCTTTCTGTCTTAACCCCACTCTTCTGCTTTCTCACCCATAACCTCTTGACATTTATATATCACATTGTTTGTGATATATTAAGTTTTTTTTTTGTAATAAGAAATGAGAATAGGAAGCTTGGTGAAATGTCCTGTCATCTCCCTGGAACCTGGTTTAATTCAATGTTCAAACAAAACTTCCCTGTGTGGTTTTCAGATCTCTTAAATCCCTTACTTTTCATAAATGTTCCAATGATATTTTTTGGCATTTTAAAGCCGAGGGTGAAAGACGGCATAATGAAGGAAGATAAAGCATTCAATGCTGCTCCTGTGTGGAGTTAGCACAGTGCCTCGCCAAGAGTCACAGGTTTCCAGCAGGCTCTGAGTTTAGTCCAGCAATAAGATCGCTTTGTGATGCTGATTGAGGAATAAATAGTCGCTCAGCCATCTGGGTTCTGGGGATAAGTTTCCCTTTTCTGCATTGATCTTTCTTGCTACTGAATGTTAGTTCATTTCCACAGGAGATTATGATGAAAGTCAGTGCGCGCTACACCTGGCACATAAAGTGGATGACGCATGCATTTAGGATCTTGGTTTAATCTTTAGTAAATTGCACCTTTAGCAGTGCAGCACACCTTTCCGTTGCACTGGAATAGCAGCCAAGCATTTTGTGCTCCAGCAGCTGGAATGGGAAGCAATAAAGCCATAAACATAGAACAGTACAGCACAGGAACGAGCCCTTTAGCCTGCACACCACCAGCCTCAAGGGCCTGTCCCACTTTCACGACATAATTCAAAACCTCTGCTGAGTTTAAAGGACCTTAAAAAAAAATAATAATAATAAAATCAAGATTGTAGTAATCTACGAACTCTTACGACCTTCCACGACTATGTTCACGAACTCTTACGAGTATGTCTACGAATTCCCACGACTATTTCGATGCCCTCCTTACGAGTAAAAAGTTGCAATTTCTTTCATCCTGACCATTGTTTTACATTTTTTTATCGGGCTGGAAAAAACGTCCTGACTTACCTGATGCCATGAGTACCTACGGCTACGCATAACGAGCCGCTACGATATATCTACGGACTCGTTATGAACATTCTGCGAGATTGAATCGAGGCGAAAACTCGGGAGAATTTGTGAATTACCTTGTGAAAGTGAGACAGACCCTTCAGGAATCCCCTCTGTAATCTGGCTTCTCTGCATTCCTTCCGAGCTAGGATACTGTTCAATTCACCACTACCCTATTGAGGACATTGGACTTTGTCTATAGAACTGATGTGCTACAATACAGAGACATATATTCTACACTCTTTATCTTCCTCTTTGCTCTATCTATTGTATTTGAGTTTGAAATGATTGCATCTATGTATTGTATATCTGATCTGTTTGGATAACATGCATAAACAAAGCTTTTCTCTGTACACGTGACAATAATAAACCTAAATCTGCTCCTGTTCTTAGCAAACAATCTTCTTGCTGAATCTTTTCCACAACCATATTACTTTTGACTATTTTAAACTTGACAGGTTTGTTTAGCTTGCCACTGAGCACTTCACATTTCTTTTCGATGTTCATGTGCAAGGCATAATGTTTATTCACAATCCAATCGCCTTTTAACACCCCACCAAGATTTTCTGCCTCGGTTTGGTTTTATTTCAGACCGACAAAAAGAAAAAGAATGTTATTCATTTGGGAGTTGTTTCTGTGAGTTAGTTTATTTCACTGCCTTAAGTTGCAAAGGACAGTTATGATGAAAGTCAAGTGGTGCCTGAAACCCGGTGCCTAAAGGGAAGGCCAGACTGATGAAGCAACTATTTACGAAGGAACTACAGATGCTGGAAAATCAAAGGTAGACAAAAATGCTGGAGAAACCCAGCAGGTGAGGTGGCATTTATGGAGCGAAGGAAATAGGCGAGTTTTGGGTCGAGACCCTTCTTCAGCCTAATGTGGGGGTGCGAGGGGAGGGGTGGGAAGAAGAAAGGAAGAGGCGGAGACAGTGGGCTGGGCGAGAGCTGGGAAGGGGAGGGGAAAGAAGAAATAAGCAGGGACTACTAAAAATTGGAGGTCAATGTTCATACCGCTGGGGTGTAAACTACGAAATGTTTAAGAAGGAACTGCAGATGCTGGAATATCGAAGGTAGACAAATGCTGGAGAAACTCAGTGGGTGAGGTAGCATCTATGGAGCGAAGCAACTATTTAAAATAGCTGATAATGTACTTCAGATATATGTCAAATGCAAAGACTAACATTAACATGATGTCAAGGATGCACTTGGAACATAGAACAGTACATCACAGGAACAGGCCCTTCAGTCCACCATGATGCCAAGATAATCTCCTCTGCCTGCACGTTATCATTATTCCTCCATTCCCTGCATATCCATGTGCCTATGTAAATGTTTTGTATGGGATATGGGCCAAATATAGCTCATCTATAAAGCTTGGTCAACAGATGAATTAGGCTGAAGAGCCTGTTTTCATGCCATATGACTCTCTCTATGTGAACATTGTTTTTACAATCCCACCTCATCAAAAAGAACAGATGATGGGTCCTGAGGTTACTCCAACCCAAAAGCAGACACCCCTGACAGAGCATCGCTCTCTCGATAGTGCAGTTTCTAATTTGCTTTGTTTCAAAGATGTTAAAAACCAATGCCTGCATACTGACTATTTTGTTCCTCTGCCTGAGACCACAAGGCCTGTAATAGCCAGCCAGTGACTCATGATGTGACTTGTTTATGTTGGACAATGCGGAGGAAAGATTTTAAGAAAAAAGGGCTGAGCTTTGTGAAAGCGTGCATTAGCACAGTTTCCCAAAGATAACCAAAAAACCCAACTCCAACCCACATCATTATCGACCCATGGCCCAACTACTACTGATGGGTATCTCCAGTTGGCTGTCTCACCCTTCAAATCCAAGATTGGGAAAACGTCATTAGTTTCAGGGCACATTGGCTTTCGCTCTCAGGAGAACTATGGGTTGAGGGTGATTAGAGAACTAGGGGGTTTTACAAAGAAGAGTGATCTTTTATAATTGGGGAGTGGCAAGAATATGGATTGGATGATGGTAGCAGGGGGATTTCTGCACCAATAGTCAATGAAAAGAGTTGTGTTTGAAAATATTTAATCGTCTTTTGATCCCCTTGTGCCGACAGGAAAAGCATGCTTGTAGAAATACCCAGATAAAATATCAACTCATTCTCCTGGGCATGCTAGCCTTAACATTGACTATACCAATAGCAGGACCTCAATTATAGCCTCAATTTTCATTTTTGCTGGTGGCAAGATACTGACATGCCCAACCCATGCTGTAACATGGTTTAGTTTAGAGATAGTGTGGATAAAGGCCCTTCGGCCTATTGAATGAGTGCCAATCAGCGATTCCTGTACACAAGCACTACTCGACACATTAGGGACATTTTACATTTTTATCAAAGCAACTTGACCGACAAACCTGTACACCTTTGGAGTGTAGGAGGAGATCAGAGTACCCAGAGAAAACCCTCGTGGCCAGCGGGAGAACGTACAAACTCCATACAGCCAGCACTCTTAGTCAGGATCGAACTCTGGTCTCTGGCATTGTAAGGCAACATCACTACTACTGCGCCACTGTAGGATGGCATCTTTAAAGCGATGATTGCCGATGCAGACATGCACACATGCAACACCCAATTTCCTTCCATTTTCTCGCAACCCAAACATTGTTGCTTGTAGCTTAGTTCTCTCCTCACCTTAGTGTTGGAGTCATCCCTTTGCTTGCATCTACTCTCGGGAGATCCTTAACCATCTAACTCGATTGCAATTTTACTGATACTTCCCCTCTCTTGACCTCTGTCCCTCTGTTACATATTTAAAAACACTCGGTGCCTACTGACCTGTGTTGGCTTCTGGCCTGGTCACAATTCCTCCTCCGCTCCATATTTCCCTATGGCATAACTTTCCTCAAGTTATGGCGATCTGATCCCTTGAACATCTTGGACGGTACAGTAGCACAGCGGTAGAGTTGCTACCTTACAGCGCGAGAGACCCGGGTTCAATCCTGACTAAGGGTGTGGTCTGTATGGTGTTTGTACGTTCTCCCAGTGACTCCGGGTGCTCCGATTTCCTCCCACATTCCAAAGACGTACAGGTTTGTAGGCTAATTGGCTTTGGTAAAATTGTAAATTGTCCCTAGTGAGTGTAGGATAGTGTTAGTGTGCGGGGATCGCTGGTCGACGTGGGCTGAAGGGTCTGTTTCCGCACTATATCTCTAAACTAAACTAATCTCCAAATTTTGCTACTCTGCTTTTTTTAGACGTCATGGCTGTTTGCACTAGAATTTCAATCCAAAGCTACTAAACCTTAAGCTTGGGTATTGTTTAAAGTTTATTTTTGTTCAGGCAACATTATAGGTCAAGAACCATCTGAGCAACCTACCCCAGTCTGTCATTTTATTCTTTCTTCACTTCTGTGATACTTAGTCTGTTACATTTCAGATGTTCTATTGTTCTGAAGTGAATCACTGATCATGCTGTTAACACTTTCTCTCTCCAGATAGCATCTGGCCAAATATCAGGTAGACACGAAATGCTGGAGTAACTCAGCGGGACAGGCAGCATCTCTGGAAAGAAGGAATGGGTGACGTTTCGGGTCGAGACCCTTCTTCAGACTGATGTCAGGGGAGTGGGTGGGCCAAATATCTCCTGATACGACTTGATGCCGACTTCAATAATGCTCACTCAGTACTAGTGAATGTCAACAGGTTACTTTCTCTGGTGTCTAATGCTATGCTGGATATACTTTATCTCAATGCTGAAATAGTGAAGATCCTGTAGAATTTATGCAGATTTGTCTATCAGGATATCCAAAGTTACAACATTCTAGAAGACCACAGGAATATACCTTCTTGCGCTAAATGTTGGGTTAATGGCAGAGTAGGTATTTGGATTTGGGAATCAGGAGTCTGTTCTTGTGTAGATGTCCATTGCTCATAACTAACTTGGTTCAATACCCACATGATTTTATAAAAATAAATCAAATTCTAGGTTCTCTTGGAAAGACATCTCATTAATTTACTTTTTGGACATTGCGTGTACTGGTTATCCTAATATTTAATAGAACAAAAATGAACTTCTGATCAACCACCAGTCTTCCTAATTTAATTGATCTGACATATCAATCATATTATTGCACACTTACCAGCTTGTTATTTATATTGCATCATAAGATGACATCTCAATTGTGCCAAATAAATAACACTTCAATTACCAGGGTAGACATTAATGACCTCAATTTAAATATTGTACTTGAGTAAGTTGGCAAAAGGTGTACAAAATGCTGGAAACGGGGTGGCATGGTGGCGCAGCGGTTGAGTTGTTGCTTTACCCGGGTTCAATCCCAACTATGGGTGCCGTCTGTACGGAATTTGTACCTTCTCCCCGTGACCACGTGTGTTTTCTCCGAGATCTTTGGTTTCCATCCACACTCCAAAGACATACAAGTTTGTAGGTTAATTGACTTGTGTTTTTATACTTGGTATATGTAACTTGTCCCTAGTGTGTGTATGTGTGTAGGCTTGTGTTAATCTGTGGGGATCGCTGGTCGGTGTGGGCCGAAGGGCCTTTCCACACTATTTCTAAAACTCAAACTATTGATCTGAAATATCAACAATTTCTCCTCCAGAGATGCTTTCTACCTGAGTATATCCAGCGTATTGTCTTTTTTTTTTCAGGCTTCGGCCTATTGAGTCTACTCTGCCTGATCTAGAATTGTCCCCATTGAGTCTATTCCACCTGGTCTAACCATGACTGATCCATATTTTCCTCTCAACACCATTCTTCTGCCTTCTCCCAATAACCTTTGATATCCTTACAAGTCAAGTACCTGTAAATCTTTGCTTTAAAAATAACCAATGACCTCCTCCACAGCTGTTTGTGTCAGTGAATTACACTGACTCACTACCCTCTAGCTAAAGAAATTCCATCTCATCTCCTTTCTTAAAGGTAGGACCTTTTAGTCTGAGGCTGTGCCCTCGGGTCCAAGGTTCTCTGACTAGCCTCCACATCCACTCTATCCAGGCCTACACTAAGTTTCTATGAGATTTCTCCACCCCCCCCCATTCTTCTAAACTCCAGCGAGTGCTCATCATACATTAACCTAATCACCCATGGGATCATTCTTGTAAACCTGCTCAAGACCTTTCCAATGCCAACTCGTACCTCCTCAGATGTGCGGCCCAAAACTGCTCACAATATTCCAAATGCGGTCTGACCAGTGCCTTATAAAGCCGCAGCATTCCACAGACTCTATGAGATTCGAGATTATTGCTGGACAATGGATGGATTCCCACATGCATTCTTGTGAGCAGTGGGAGTTGGCAGAATTTGACCTTCGCGACTTTCCTTCTTTTGACGTTGGTCCAAATTCTCGCAGTGTTCTGACAACTGTATGCGAAGAAAGTTAACACTGGGTGCATGGACTGAACGAGGTTTGAGTTTTAACAAATTTTAAAGTGCAGTGTCGAGGAAGGGTTTGGAATGAAGGGAAGAAAAGAATCTAGGACGGAGTCCATGCGGTCCAGGAATGCTCCAAGTTGTTGAAAGATTTTGGCTGCCCCATCTTCCATTTCCTGTCTCTACATTGTTTTGCTGCTGATTGTTCTCCCAATTTCTCTTGCACTTCTCATTGTCTGACTCCCTTTGATAATTATTTTCTCGCTTGATGTAGAGTGAAAGAAAAGGAATAGGCGACGTTTCGGGTCAAGACCCTTCAGTCTGAAGAAGATTCTCGACCTGAATCGTCACCTATTCCTTTTCTCCAGGGATGCTGCCTGTCCCGCTGAGTTACTCCAGTATGTTGTGTCTAGTGTGTTTGCACGTTGTCATATTACTGTGTAAGATGCAGACTGTGATGTTCACTTGGAAGTGGTTAAAAATGACCTTTGTCGTGCTCTGAATTTTAATTTCCATTTCATTGAAGGTGAGTCATCAGCAGGAAGTGGCCATTCTGCCCATTATGGCACTGACAGCACTTTAAAATTGTCATTGCCTAGCCCTTTCGTGTTCTTTCCCCAGGGCTCATTCCCCTCTTCATCTTGAAAATGACAATTAAATCTGCCTCCACCACTCCTTTCAGCACTGTTTAATAAGTTTCATCTGACCTCTGTCCTGTTCCTTCCTCTTTCAATCTGTTTCTGCAAACTTTAAATTTATCCTTGCTTCTCCATGTAGCAACAAAAAAGTGCCAAGTGTGGGAGTAACTCCGTGCGTCGAGCAGCATCTCTGGAGAAGATGGATTGGGGCGTTTTGGGTCGAAACTCTTCTTCAGACTCAGTCTGAAGTAGGGTCCTGACTCAAAGGGTCACCTATCCATGTTCTCCAGAGGTTCTATCTGACCTGCTGAATTTCTTCAGCACGTGGTGTCTTGTTTCTCCACGCTTTTCTCATCCCAAATGCTATTCCAAAAAATCTCCTCAAGCCCTATCAAGAGCCTTTGCAGGATTGGAACAGTGTGTTGCACTGCCAGCTAATAGAACAAATGCAGATAATTCCACACCACTTTGTGTACACAGTTAAATTCGAGTTTGCCTGGTTAATTTTATCACCCGCTGAGCATTAAAGGTTGGGAACTTATTCAAAGAAGGGGAGAGAGGTGCTGACAAGCAAGTTAATTGTCCAATCTCACCCTGTGTATCATGGGTATTCATCTCTAACGTGTGTGGGTAGGCACTGCGGGAAGGATACTGACTCTGTGTTTGCTAAAACATTCATTACTCTCCAATAAAGACTGAATGACACAGATAATACATTTGTCAAAATCCCTTAAAGAAGTTCCAGGTAAATGGGTGCAGGCTGAATTGAGCTTTTCCTCAGATGTGGGTCTAAGTTGTTTTCAGGCAATAACATCTTACTGTTCAGTTGTTGTGGTCACTATTGAAGAAACCTGAGACTGCAAAGAAAGATGGCCGTTGTCACTGATTAATGTAGCTGAGAATATTATTTGCTTCACGCCATGAATATCATCTAGCTCGCCTCAACCTTCTATGTTTAACCACCCATCACTATAGGTTCTTAAAATATCTCACCTGTTTCCTGTGGCAAAATCTGTCATTTTTTTGTTTGGTTTATTGCTAAATATCTTGTATTAACAGTCTCTAATTTAGGAATTCTTCTGCAGTTCTTCCAGCTATTCTCCGTTCTGCTCTGCCCAATCTTAATTTCAATAACTTTTACTAGATTGCTCTCTAAATCTCACGTATTCAGGGAGGAAATCTGCCATGCTTGACTGTTCTCTGTGCAACTCCAGGCCCACCCTCATCTACTGCATCCGCTGTTTCCGATGTGGGCTCCGTACATCGGTGAGACCAAGCGTGGACCTACGCTTGGTCCACCTAGGCTTACCTGATCTCCCAGTTGCCAACCATTTCAACTCCCCTTCCCCTAATGGCCTTTCTGTCCTGGGCCTGCCAGAGTGAGGCCATACGCATATTGGAAGAACAGCTCTTCATAATTCGCTTGGATAGCTTACAATCCAGCAATATGAACATTGAATTAGCTCATCTTAAGTAACTTCTACTCGCTCTCTCCTCCATCCCTCCCCCCCTCTTCTTGCACCCTAGTAGTTTAGCCAGTTCCACAGTTCGCCACAATGTATCCCACTTGAGATCACACCTTCCCTAACCAAAAATTGGCCAACCAGGGCACCACCCTGCCTGTGGTCATCTGTTGCCAACCCTGATTAGTCCTGGTCTTTTCTCCCCTCCAGCTCCTCACCCCCACCTCACCCCACCCCACATACTTGGAGAAGGGTCCCGATCCGAAACGTCACCTATCCATGTTCTCCAGAGATGCTGCCTGACCCGCTGAGTGTCTCCAGCACTTTGTCTGTAACCACCCCATGCAATGTCTGGGCAGGTCACTCCCTTTGAAAGTAGTCGGGTGGTGGAGACCGGTGGAAACACCTGTTCCGATCAAAGTTGAATGTTCCAACCAGTTGCTTCTTAATTGTTACGAGGCGTGAGGCAGGATTCGAGGTCAATTTTTTGGCTGGTCATGTGGTCATAGGAGCAGCATTAGGCCCATCAAGTCTACTCCGCCATTCAATCATTGCTGATCTCTCTCCCATTCTCCTGCCATCTCCCCATAACCCCTGACATCTGCGCTAATCAAGATTGCTTTCATTTCTGTAAATCTTGTTAACAAGCTCAATTACAGTTTCAACAGTACAGGAGGTAGCCCGGGGGGGGGGGCAAATATCTACCCTTGGTGGGCTGAAGGACCTGTTTCCCTGCTGTATCACGAAACTAAACAGTGCTTCAAGTTATCAAAGACTTTCTCCATGTTTGAACGTCCTTGGAGTGCCGGTCAGAGTCAAGTCCTTTCCAGTCACTTCCTTTCACAGGACACGGCAAACTGCTGGCTTCCTTGTTTTGGCTAACACTCCAACTGTTGCCCATGTATTTTGTTTCACTGCCGTCGAAGTTCAGCGGATCAGATGGTGTCAGGTTGTACAGAGCATGCAGAAACCACCGTTGGAAATAATTTGCAATGGAATTTGTTTATATAAAAGAGCTATTCTAATAAAGAGAAATTTCAATGGGATATGCCTGGATTGTTACTGATGTTTATCTGGTCTACCCAACTTGGGAATAAATTCACTCAACGTGGTCAAAGGTGATCACCCACAGGGCTGTTCAGCTCCACTGCTTTTTATGCTGCGTTCAAGTCTAAAGGTTATGCATTCAAATCTTACTTTAACTTTAGTTTAAGGCCGACAAAAATGCTGGGGAAACTCAGCGGGTGAGGCAGCATCTATGGAGCGAAGGAAATGGGTGACGTTTCAGGTCGAGACCATTCTTCAGACTGGTGTGGTGGTGGGGGGGGGGGGGGGCAGGAAGAAGAAAGGAATAGGCGGAGACAGTGGGCTGTAGGAGAGCTGGGAAGGGGCAGAGAAAGCAGGGACTATCTGGAATTGGAGAAGTCAATGTTCATACTGCTGGGGTGTAGACTGCCCAAGCAAAATATGAGGTGCTGCTCCTCCAATTTGCAGTGGTTTTTACTCGGGCCATGGAGGAGGCCCAGGACAGAAAGGTCAGATTCAGAATGGGAGGGGGAGTTGAAGTGCTGGGCCACCGGGAGATCAGGTTGGTTATTGCGAACCGAGCGGAGGTGTTGGGCGAAGCGATCGCCAAGCCTACGCTTGGTCTCACCGGTGTAGATCAGCTGACACCTAGAGCAGCGGATGCAATAGATGAGGTTGGAGGAGGTGCAGGTGAACCTCTGCCTCACCTGGAAAAACTGCTTGGGTCCTTGAATGGAGTCAAGGGGAGAGGTAAAGCGACAAGTGTAGCATTTCCTGAGGTTGCAAGGGAAAGTGCAGTAGAGGGGATGGTTTGGGTAGGAAGGGATAAATTGACCAGAGAGTTACAGAGGGAGCGGTCTCTGCAGAAAGCAGACAGCGGAGGAGATGGGAAGATGTGGCCGGTGCTGGGATCCCTTTGAAGGTGGTGAAAATATGAGGATTATTTGTTGTACGTGGAAGTGAGGACAAGGGAGACCCTGTCCTTGTTACGAGTGGGGGGGGATGGGGAGTGAGAGCAGAGTTACAGGGTATAGAAGAGACCCTGGTGAGAGCCTCATCTATAGTAGAAGAGGGGAACCCCCGTTCCCTGAAGAATGAGGACATCTCCGATGCCCTGTTGTGGAACACCTCATCCTGGGTGCAGATGCGGCGTAGACGGAGGAATTGGGAGTAGGGGATAGAGTTCTTACAGGAAGCAAGGTGGGAAGAAGTGTAGTCCAGATAGCCATGGGAGTCAGTGGGTTTATAGTAGATGTCGGTCAGTAGTCTATCACCTGCGATGGAAAGTTTAGTTTAGTTTAGAGCAATGTTCCTATAGCGCAGGAGGATCTTTGGTTTAAAGACACAGGGCCCTGGAAACGGGGCCTTTGGCCCACTGAATCCACACCGACCTGCGATCCCCACAAATTAACACTATACTACACACACAAGGGACAATTTACATTTATACCAAGCCAATTATCCTACAAAAACCTGTACGTGTTGGGAGTGTGGGAAGAAACCGAAGATCCTGGTGAAAACCCACTCGATCACGGGGAGAACAGGCGGCACAGTGGCACAGCAGTAGAATTGCTGCCATACAGCACTTGAAGCGCCGAAGACGCAGGTTCGATCCCGACTGTGGGCGCTGTCTGTATGGAGTTTGCACGTTCTCCCCGTAACCTGCCTGGTTTTTTCCGAGATCTTCAGTTTCCTCCTGCACTCCAAAAACGTAGAGGTTTGTAGGTTAATTGGCTTGGTAAATGTAAAACATGTCCCTATTGTGTGTAGGATAGTGTTAATGTGCGGGGAATGCTGGTCGGCGCAAACCCGGCCTGTTTCCGCTCTGTATCTCTAAACTAATCTAAACTAAACGTATAAACTGCATGCAGACAGCACCAGTAGTTGTGATTGAACTGGGTCTCTGGCACTATAAGGCAGCAACTTTACCGCTGCGCCACTGTGCCACATTTCACTGCTGTGACGATAAAGGTTATGGATTGATTCCAGCATCTGCAGTCTCTTGCGTCTCCATTTTATTACCCCACTGCCAGGTCTGTACAAGGCATGCACAGTGAAGAGGTTTTCCTGCTCTCTTTGCGAATTCTGTAATTCCCCCTCAATGCAACCTGACGTGAGTTCTACCGCTCACCTGCTCTTCAACTTTTTTTTTGACTCCTCATATAGTCTCATGCCCCACCTGTGTACTTATTTTCATCACCACCTTGTCCCACGTGGCTCCGTTTCCAGCTTCCCAGTTTGTCCCCACCCAACATTGATCCAGGTTCTCAACCCGAAACTTCCAACAATTACTTTCTCTTGACTGATGTTGCTGTCCAGTGATGTCCAATGATGTTCCCTGTCAGCTAAAGTTTCAAATAATGTACCTGGAGTGAAGGCTGACTGTTTTGAGGTATAAAGCAAATATTTAAACCATCATTGAACCTTTGGTATCTGCAGGTGTCTCTAAAGCGCATTGTTCTCCCTCTGTTCCAACATTTCCAACGTTCCTGCTGTGGGATCTGTCCAATATCTGTGTATTTGTCAAAAGCGCAGGCGACATCTGGAATATTGTAAACTTGGATTGGAGGAGAAAATACTGACTCTGCATCTGTGAAGAGACGAACAACAAAGTTCATCAAGTCGATGAGTTTCCAACAGAACTGAGCAAAGTTAGAGATAAGAATACAAACATACCGAGTAACCTAATGGGTCAGTCAGCACCTCTGGAAGACAAAGTCCTAAGGTGGGGTGTAGGGCAGGGATTGAGCTATGGAAGCAGGACTTGGCCACTGATGACTATTGAGGAATTCCTCCTTTGGAGATTCTGAATCTTTGGGATTACCCAAGTAGTGTGCAGTCGTGATGTAAGTTCAACGCCGAGATAAAACTTTGAACTGAAGGGGAGTTGAGGGAGAATGAAGATGTGGCTAAAGATCAGATCAATTCTTTACTTTATTAAATGGTGGACTGGAGCAAGCTCAAGAGGCTGTAGAGGCTACTCGAGTGTAGACTTTAGAGATACAGTGCAGAAACGGGTCCTTCAGCCCACCGCGTCTGCGCCGACCAGCGATCACCCCGTACACTAACACTGATGGACACACTCGGAACAATTTACAATGTTTGCCAAAACCAATTAACCTACAAACCTGTACGTCTTTGGAGTGTGGGAGGAAACCGGAGCAACTGGAGAAAACACACGCGGTCACAAGGAGAATGTACAAACTCCACAGACAGACAGCACCCGTAGCCGGGATTGAACCCAGATCTCTGCAAGGCAACAACTCTACCTCTATGTCACTGTGCTACTCCAGTGGCGCAGTGGTAGAGTCCCTATTAATTTTGGTCCCTATGTCCTTGCAATTGATCCAGGCCTCCACATGTTAATTTAACGGCAGGAGTTTTGCCGGTCCGGAAGCCTCAATCCCAAGAGAAGAGTATTTTGGTGTCGTGTGTATCGGAAACGAGCGAGGAAATTCTTCCTCTTCAATGAAGAGGCTCGTTACAATACCAGCTGGATTGTGCATAAGACCCAGTCATTCAAATCCTTGCACAACCAGAATACTATAACTGTCAAAACCCAGAGACAGAATCTTCCGTGACAGAACTCAAGAACATCTGTGATCTTTCAAGGGAACTCTTATTATAATAAGTTATCGTCTGTGCCTCCAAACGGTATACTCGGATTGCAGAATACGATCTGTATTTGGCTCGGTGGCTTCAGGCTGTGTGTTATATAAATGAATCTTGACCCGACTAATGGCTTTTTGAGAACAGGATGAGATCAGTTGAAATAATCAGAACCAGCTGATATAACTCATCTAATACTTACTTCTCCAGTAGTTTTGTGATTATGTTTCCACAATAGGAGATCTAAGCTTTGATTATTTTCTCCATTTAAAAAAATATATATTTTGGCCTGTAGGGTTTTTTTGTTAGCCTTTGGGCCTTGTCGGTGAATGCATCGAAGTGTTGAGCAAGGCAGCAAAGGGTCCTGCCCAAGTGTGGGTGCCGCGTGCAAGCTGAGAATTGGTATTGTTCACGTCTGAAATGATAATGCGTTAATCCACTGTCTCAGTGTGGCGCACAGCGGGAATATGGTTCTATTGTACGTCTAGCCCTGAGGCACGAGCATATGCTGGTTGATTTATCGATTGTAATTTTTGCTGGCTTCTTCCTAAAAGGTTGTTTCATTTGGAGATAATGATTTAATCTGTCGGGCAGATTAAATGGAAGAAAATGCCCAGCACACCCAGATGCTGAGGTTAGCATTTTGTGATGTGTCGAGCTCTCAAGAAGCTAAATGATTTTAATGCCACGTGTGGAGAAATATAACAGATAGTTGATTAAGTTATTGGTGCCTTAATCAACTCGTACCTTGGGAAAATCTTTAGTTGAACCAACCTAGCTTTAATTCTATTTTTTGTGTCAGTAGAACTAGGTAAATATGTGATAATGGAGCACAATATGATTTGGGTGTTGGGAGCATGTTTTAATGGTTCGTTTATTGTCAAGATATAGTGGCATTTCTATTGCATACACAACAGTAAGATTATCACCATACGTAAGTACAATCTCCGATTAAGTACCAAATGCTTGTGAGCAGCCCACTGAGTGCATCTGCATGATTCGCCAGGTTTTGGCGCCATTTTCAAGGTCCCAGCTGCAGATGGCCAGAAGTCGTAGCCATGGCGTAGTCTCCATTCGGATCGCCAGTGAACCATCATCCCCCTCTCACCTGACCTTCAGCCTTCACGCCAAGAGCGTGACTTTTGCAACCGACCATGTAAGACCCCTGGTTTTTCTTCTCGACCCTCTGTCCAACGTCCTCCACCTTCCAGTTCCTGGTTCCTCAGGAGCGAGCAGGAGATGTGTCTTGGGCGAGGCTCCTATTCCAGACGGGTTAACCGGCCAGACTTGCTGCTTGCCGGGGTGTGTCAGTGGCCCGTGGCCCTTCGGGAGCTTCTGCCGCGCACGACCTAGTGATTGGTTTGCCAAATGCTTCGTGCCAGAGATATGACTGCTCCAACAACTGATTAGACATTAAGTTTGATGAGGCTTGAAGAAAATGGAGTTTTCCCCTCCCTCGGGTGTAAATAATTTTCCAAAAGGGGTGTGTTTCTGCAGTGCTCTTATTTTTGTGTAGGATGGAACTGCAGATGTAGGTTTAAACCAAAGATAGACACAAAATGTTGGTGTAACTCAGCGGGACAGGCAGCATCTCTGGAAAGAAGGAATGGGTGATGTTTCGGGTTGAGTCCCTTCTCAAGGATGGGCTGAAGAAGGGACGCGACCCAAAACGTCACCCATTCCTTCGCTCCAGTGATGCTGCCTGTCTCACTGAGTTACTCCAGCGTTTTGTGTGCTCATTTTGTCTGGCACTAGAACCCTGATAAATAGAATGCCAAAACTTGCTGTTGTTGTAAATGGATTTGGTGTTGGTAGCTCAGTATTGTCAGATTTTGGTACCTTGTGTTTGTCCGAACTAGATGCTGGCAGAGCTGTACTTTCCTCAAGATACAAGCGTGGCCCTGTGAATAGATTGAAGGTGTCTCCAGTAGAGCTGTTTTTCACTGTGCAGTTTAAAAAAGGTGCACCCATTCTTAATTCCACAGCCAGTCTGAATCAACTTGCACAATAAGTTTGGTCATCAGCTGGACATTGATGTTAGCAGGCCAAGGGTGATGAAGATGTCCTTGCCAAATCTACTCTGATATCTCCACGGCTACCTGTTGTAAGTGTAGGGGTTGCAGATAAAGCAAATAATTAATTGTTTTATTGAAGAAGAGACAAAGTGCTGGAGTAACTCAGCGGGCCAGGCAGTATCCCAGGAGAACATGGAGAGGTGATGCTGGGAGTAGAAAGGGTTATGCAGTAGTTACCTAAAATTGGAGAATTCAATCTGCATAATGTTGGGCTGTCAGCTACCCGTGGAATAAGAGTTTTATTCCTTTTCTCTTTTCCCTTTGCTCAGGCAGGCAAAAGGCCGCATCTGCAGCTTAGTGTAAGTGCTGTACATGAGCACAGACCAGGCACTGAACTTTCAAACGAGTCTACCTTGATGGAGGCTAATCTTTCGTCAGTGGGTGCCACCTTTGGTGCAGAACCTCGCGGAGTCATTGTGCAGAGAGATAGATTTGTACCAGTCACAAAAGTAATGAACAATTCAGCACTCCATCACAGAGAGGTGACCTTGACCTTGCTGCATGTTGGGCAGCAGCAGGTGCTGTGGGATATGTCACTGCTGGTGTGTAGAATACTGGCTGGTACTGTGATGGCGGGGTGGGGGGTGGGGGGGGGTTCCGTTGGTACTGTAGGATTTGGGCCATGTCCACTGGTACTGTGGGGTGCTGGCTCGTGGTGTGTGGATGTAGAGTATCTGCTAGTGGTGTGGGCGTATCTGCTGGTACTGTGAGTATATAAGGCGTCTGCTGGTGAGATGGGCATGTCTGCTGGTATTGTGGATGTGTAGGCTGTCTACTGATAATGTGTGGGATGTCTGCTGGTACTGTGGAGTGTGGAGCATGTCAACTGGTACTGTGAGGTGTGTAAAGGGTGCCTGCAGGTGGTGTCAGGTGTATAGAGTGTCTGCTGGTGTGTGGCCGGCTGTACTGGTATTGTGGGGTTTGGGCATATCTGCTGGTATTGTGGGTTGTGGGGCATGTCTGCTGGTATTGATGGGTGTCTACCGGTACTGTGCGATGTGCTGTGTGTGCTAGTGGTGTGGGGCATGTCTGCTGGTATTGGTGGGTGCGTGCATGTCTGCTGGTATTGTGGGGGTGTCTACTGGTACTGTGGGGTGCTGGCTGGTGGTGCAGCAGCGGCACATGTTTCAGTGGAAGGAGAGGGAGACGAGTTCCATCAGGCAAATCCAATAGCAACGCTGAGTACTCTGGGTGCTCTCAGCATTCAGCACAGCAGCAGGATGCTGGGCTTAGCAGGTTAAAACTAATATTTGTACTTCACACAAGCCTTTGTCTGCCTTTCCACTCAAGCACCCAGATTTCTGTAACCCTAACGACGTAGCTTTCTACTCCATTACTCTTTTGCTTTCCTCTCGAGTATCACTGCTGCTCTCCTCATTCAAACACCGTTGCTGTGTTTAATATCCAGCTTCACTTTTGTGCCTTCTCAGTTTCGTCTATAAACTCACTCTGTTCTGTTCTAATCCTTGTGATTCTTTGCACTTTGCTCAAATGCTAGCACAATATATTTATAATACGGTGACGATTTTTGTGGTCCATACTCCAGATGGCCAAACAAGACTTGGTATGCTCAATGTATCAAATAATTCCCAGTCTTAGTTTGCTTTGTGTTTAGTTTGGTTTATTGTCATGTGTATCGAGGTACAGTGGAAAGCTAACCAGTCAGCAGAAAGACAATACATGATTGCCATCGAGCCGTCCACAGAGTACAGATACATGATAAAGGGAATAACGTGTCTGGCATTCATTGTTTATGGGCTGTCCCACTGTACGTGCTAATTCAAGTGCTCTCCCGAGTTTAAAAAAAAAATCAAACTCGTGGTAAGTACTTAGCGGGTACGTCGGAGCTCGGGACGTCTCTTAGCGGTTCGTAATGCTAACGGCAAGCACTCGGGAAACGCGGTAAGACTCGTGAAGATTTTTCAACATGTTGAAAAATGTCCACGAGAGCCCCAAGTAACTACAAGCGGCTATTACCGTAATTCTCCGAGTTTAAATCGGGGGAAACTCGGGAGAACTCTTGAATTAGCTCGCACAGTGGGACAGCCCCATTAGCTCTTCTTCACCTTCATTCCTGGAGCCCTGGATTCTAACCACTGCTCCTTGACTGATTATCCAATGGTTTCTTGTGCTTTTTTTGTGCCATCGGAATATTATCCAGATTGAGATTAATTTGACAGTAACACATCCATTCAATCTTCTGTTATTTTCTCAACCTCGGCAGCTGCTCTACTTCCTCGTTTGATCCCTGCAGATGTTGATATTGGAGTTGGGTTTTCTGTATTTACATTGTGAAAATCAGTTGCACTTCATCAATCCTGGCAAAACGCCAATTTCCCAGCATTTCCTCGTCCAACTCAGTGGCCTTGGGTGGAATTGCAGATGCTGGTTTACAAAAAAAGAGACAAAGTGCTGGAATAACTTGTCGGGTCAGGCAGCAGCCAATGGTTCAATGGTATGTTATTTGTCACTTGTACTGAGGTACAGTGAAATTCATGTTCGTATACAGTTCAGTACAAATCACTGTACATAAGTACTTGGATACATCTTAGATAAGCACCTCAGATAGAGTACAAGTGCATCTCAGTGGTACACGGAGACAGGATGCAGAGTCGCCTGTTTGGTGTCATTTTCAAGTCTCAGTTGTTGTAAGTGCAGCGTGTGTTCACCCATCCATGAAGGTCCGTTGTTCCAGCCGCATTAGCAGGGTCGGCCTGGCCAAGCGTAGCCATGGTGTTCTCCACCGCTGTAGGCCGCGTCCGGTCCACGTTCTCGCCCTCTGCTTGGTCCAGTTGTGCCCCAGGCTGTTGCTGGGCCTACAGCGGCCCACTCCACCATCGAGGCAGTGAATTCTCCTGCAGCTGCTCTCTGGAGAATGTGCATTGCTAATGTTTCCGGTCAGGTCCCTTCTTCCCAATCTTGATGGCCTTAATTTCTCCCCTTTCTCAGCTTGGGTTCTGTTCTGATACTGTCTCCTACCTCTGCACTCCATGTGGTCTTAATCCTCAGTGCCCCATGTAGCATATTTTCCAGTCCCAGTCAAAGACTTGATTCTCAGTTTAGTTTATTGTCATGTGTACCAAGGTACAGTGAAAAGCTTTTGTTGTGTGCTAACCAGTCTGTGGAAAGATATACATGATTGCAATCAAGCCATTCACAGTGTATAGATACATGATAAGGGAATAATGTTTAGTGCAAGGTAAAGCCAGTAAAGTCCGATCAAAGATAGTTAGAGGGTCACCAATGAGGTAGATAGTAGTTCAGGACTACTGCTTGGTTGTGGTAGGATGGTTCAGTTGCCTGATAACAGCTGGGAAGAAACTGTCCCTGAATCTGGTGGTGTAGGAAGGCACTGCTGATGCTGGTTTAAACCAAAGATAGACACAAAATACTGGAGTAAATCAGCGGGGCAGGCAGCATCTCTGGAGAGAAGGAATGGGTGACGTTTCGGGTCGAGACCTGAATCTGGTGGTGTGTGTTTTCACAATGCAATGGTTTAGTTGTGAGGAAGCGCTCAACAGTGGAGTTGGCTGTGTGCTGGAGAGCTTGGACGCTGCAAGAGTTTGCCTGCAGTCAGCATGTGGTGCAGTGCAAGAGCAGAAAACCACAGGCATGTGCGCATTTCTTCCACCGTTCTTCATCTGCACTCTGCAGTCCAGCTTTCACCCTCGGTGGGGTTTTGTTGTGCTGAAGCCAATTTGCTTTTCAACTTCAGTCAAGGCTACGTTGCAGCTACTAGCTTGTATGGTGTCACTTAGACCAGACGGGAGCTGAGTCATACTGCCGGCGGTGAGTTGACTCTTGCAAGGGCAAGGAAGCTGTTTAAATGTAGTCACTTTGCTAAGAATAAATTAAAATTTGAATATACGAGGAACTGCACATGCTGGAATCTTGGGCAAACACAAGTTGTTGAAGTAACTTTGGGCGGCACGGTGGCACAGCAGTAGAGCTGTTGCCTCACAGTGCCAGAGTCCCAGCTTCAAGCCTGACCTCGAGTAATGCCTGTGTGGAGTTTGCACTTTCTCCCCCGGACCGCATGGGTTTCCTCCGGGTGCTCTGGTTTCCTCCCACATCCCAAAGACGTGCAAGTTTGTAGGTTAATTGGCCTCTGTAAGTTGCCCCTAGTGTGCAGTGGGATAACTAGTGTGAGTGGGCGAATAGTGATAGGTGTGGACTCAGTGATAGGTGGGTCAAAGGGCCAGTTTCCATGCTGTATTTCTAAAACATAAACTCGGCTGGTCAGGCAGCATCGGGGAGGGAATGGACAGTGACATTTTGGGTCGGAGCCCTTCTTCAAATTGATAACCTTTAAAAAAAAATGTATTGAACCATGTTATTATTTTGCAGTAAATCTCCGGTGATGTGAGTTCCTTTTTGGAGGCGCTGCCTGCTGTCATGTTGAATGGTTCAGCCCTCTGGATAGCCACTCGATCTCTCTCTTTGCAGTGTGTTGCTGTGCTAAAACCAGAATGTACGTTTCTTCACTGCTGCTCCATCTCGGACCACTACAGTCCGATGATAAAAATACATGTCCTCCCCAGGTTCAGTGGTCCAATGGGGCGTTATTTGTCACGTGCATCTGCATATTTTGCATATTTACACATTTCAGGCGCCGCCATGTTTTGGCACCATCTCCAAAGTCTCCTCTGTCTAGTGGAGTGGTTCCTGATCCAGGGAAACCCCAGGCTCCGTCGCCTTCGACCAGATCGTTCCGCTAACCAACGTCCCTCTCCTCGCCCGGCCATCTTGTGCCCTGACCTTGAAGGCTCTGGAGGCATTGCCCCCTGACGCCTCCTTGACTGACCTTGAAGGCTCTGGAGGCATTGCCCCCAGTTCACCCTCCTACCGGCCCTTGCTCCTCGCGTCCAATCCCTCCCACAGCTCCTTCCTCATCGGTTCTCTCGGCTTTGGGGGGGGGGGGGGGGGTGAGCAGGGCCTGGGCTCGATGGCTTCCCTCAACAGAGCCTCCGGGCGAGTTCCCGGCTCCACGAGCCTTCACACCAGGACTTTATTCCCAAGAACAGTTCAAGATCAAAACTGTCTGCAGGTTGGAAATGCAACTGTGAGCAGAGTTTCTACGAGGCAGAAGATGCTTGCAGTTCTGCAGCAGTCAGCAAATCCACCCTGCGGTTCACCAAATACACTCACATGTACACACAGTATATAGGTTGTGTGTCATTAGCTGGTGAGGAATTTACTCTGCTGGTGTGTAAGGTGAAGCACTCCTGGATGCTCTGTACCTCCAGAAGTTTAGTCCTCTGGCTCCAAGTTAATAATTCAACCAGCATCCAGGCCATTCCCAAGAAGCATTGAAACTTCCGTGGTTCCTATTCCCGTAGAGCCCTGGCGAGATTTTTGCTTATCTGGAGTTTTTAACTATCTTGTCTCCATATGTTGCCTCAACAGAGCTGAAATTGCCCTTGAGAGCAAGTTTGAGAAGAGACTGGATAGAGTGCGATTGATTCGTGGCATGTGATGCTGGAGTTTGCAAGTCCTCTCTGCTGATCTGTTGAATTTGCCAGTTTTGTTGTGGTGTCAAAAAAAAATCTGTAGCTTCTCTGATCAAAGTGCAAGAGCCACAAACAGCGTGGATGTTGGTTCGCTGGAAGGTTGACTCATTGCATACCTCCCTGACGTCATTCATCAGCTCACACATCGTGAATGTCTTGCAGACTCTGATTTTGTCTGGTCATAGATATTGTGAAAATGTCTGGAAGGAAAGGAAAAATAAATTAAAGGTTTTTTGGGGGGAGGGAGGAGATTTGGTGTCTGTAATTCTCTGAGTTCCTTAACAAAAACTTTATTTAAATTTCATTGATTCATCACCAAGACCAGTGAAATCTGAAGAATGGAATATGAATGAGCTCCAAGAGCTGCATCTCCCTCTCCCCCCTGACCCATCCATATCCTTAGTTTCCCTCTCCCCTGACTCTCAGTCTGAAGAGAGGTCTCAACCCGAAACATCACCCATTCTCTCCAGAAATGCTGCCTGTCCTGGTGGGTTACTCTGGCATTTTATGTCCATCTTCATTGTCATTTAACATCTGCAGTTCCTTCCTGCACACCTCTCATCCAGCAATGGCTTGCCAAAGGGCCGTTACAGGAGGCAGGTGGCATGCAATGATTCGATTCAATTAAATTATACTTTATTGTCACGTGTACCGAGGTAAAGTGAATGCTTTCTTTTGCACACAATCCAGTGAA
Organism: Leucoraja erinaceus; assembly: GCF_028641065.1. Lineage (NCBI taxonomy): Eukaryota > Metazoa > Chordata > Chondrichthyes > Rajiformes > Rajidae > Leucoraja > Leucoraja erinaceus. The sequence continues at coordinate 16,843,099 of NC_073409.1, read as the reverse complement.
CTCGCACCTGGGCAGTGTAGAAGAGTCGCCTTGTTTCTGGTGCTAACAAAGTTGCAAAAAGTTAATCGAACAGTTTTATCTTCTGCCCACATCGGCAAACCAGGCCTGCTGCCGCATGTGGCCACAGGTGGTCCCCCGCCAGGTTCCCCCATCGTACTCGATGTCCCTCGCCAGGTCCCCTCATCCTTGTCCGCAGCCCTACACCAGGCAGCTCTGTGCTGCATGGGTCTCCCTCCGCTCTCGACGGTCGCCACAGAAAAGATAGTTGTGTTTAGCCAAGAGTTTTGGGCAAAGTTTATCCAACAGCGACAAAGTATAGACAGACATTGATCTCACTGACGTACAAGCTAGATAATGAATACGTTTGTTCAAACAGAGCACACATTGGGCATTGGTAAGCAGAGTATTTTAAGGCGTAGGTGCCACTGACATCACTGGGGATGACGCTTTCTATCACAAGACTATGAGAAGGAATCCATTGTGTCCATCTACACACACAAACAGAGCCTTACTTTAACATCTCAGCAAACAAATGATATCTTTGGCAGCACAACTTGCTTTCCAGTTACTTGAAACTATCTGTTTAAATATTTTAACCACAATAAAAAAACTTCAGTTGGTTTATATTTGGTGACGTCATGGGATGGCTTTTTTTTTAAACTTGTCAGTGTTCTGTAGAGTCAGATATGAAGTTCAAATGCGTAATCTCTCAACAGTGTGCTAGTCTCTTGAGGGGTTGTGCTGTATCTTGCGGGTTTCTGCCTGGAGAGTATGCAAGAGTCCTTCCCTCATAATCCTCCCATGATCATTGCTCGGCAGTACTTGACACTCCCGTGGAGTTCGTATTTATTCAGATAATTTAAAATGGTGCCAAGTGTAAGGGACTTTCTGATGAATCTTCAATATCATGGGCGGCACGGTGGCACAGCGGTAGAGTTGCTGTCTTACCGCGCCTGATACCTGGCTTACATTCTGACCACAGGTGGTGTCTGTGCGGAGTTTGCACGTTCTCCCTGTGACCACGTGGGTTTTCTCCGGTTTCTCCCACATTCCATAGACGTACGGGGGGTTATCGGCTTTGTTGGCCTCTGTAAATTGTCCCTATTGTGTGTGTGTGGGATAGAACTAGTCTACGGGTGACCGTTGGGCGACGTGAACTCGGTGGGCCGAAGGGTCTGTTTCCACACTGTGTCTCTAAACTAAAAAACTGAACTAAACTAAATCAGCATCATAGCTTCATACTGGGAAGCACTGGGACACCATTTGGCCCCCAGTGGCCTTTAAATAAAGTCATGTTATTATATTCCCTCTGTAATTCTTTGCAGACTAACTTTAAATATCTTGTTTCCCACAGTATTTAAAAATCTCTCTTTTTCTATCTTTAATATACTATATGGTTGAGAGACATTCCAAATATTCATCTTCCTGGCAAAGCAGTTCCTCCTCCACTCTGACCTGAATGGTTAAAAACCGTTGGAGTGAACGCACAGCCACGCAAAATGCTAATTGTGTATCTACCCTTCCGAGTCCTTAAGAGCTGTGTACGTTTAATTTTGATTGTCTCATTCTTCCAAACCTTATGGATACAGCAAAGCTCTTCGTCATATAAGAGATACAGCACAGGACCTGGTCCACTCATTGTCACGCATATGAGGATATTGTGCTTGCTACTCATCAGCTAAAGAAACAAAAACAAGTAACTTACCTGAAACTTGAAACTCTCTGACACTTAAACCCCTGACCCATGGTACGAGTTCATTCCAAGAGTTCTCCCGAGTTTGCCCGGATTCGAACTCGGAGATTTACGATAATGGCCACTCGTCGGTACTCGGGGCTATCATGGACATTTTCATCATGTTGTAAAATCTTCACGAGTCTTCCCGTGCTTACCTGCCGTTAGCGAGTCTTCCTGAGTAGCTGCCGTTGGCGCTAAGAGACGTCCCCGAGTTCCGACGTATCCATTACGTTCATTCTCTGTGCTTACCACGAGTTTGATTTTTTTTTTAACTCGGTAGAGCTCTTGGAATGAACTTGCATCGTGGGACAGGGCTATTATATTTTTACTAAGCTAATCATCCTGGGCTAAGCCAAAACATCATCGCCCAACCCATCCACACCAGAATGATTTATCAGAAATATGCCTGACCAGACTCACTTAATTGTGCCTTTGGCTTGCTTAGCCTGGTTCCATACCAGGTCATTCTGGCATTTGCACTGGGTGTAATGGGTAGGAGGCAAATAAATAATTCATACGCCAAGCCCTTTCCCATGTGGTTGTTGGCAGTCCATCCAAATGACCCCTCTATTGTGCTCCTAATTATGCTGCGCCCTTCTCCCTCTTACCTACAATTGTACGATATTGAATTGCTCTCTGAAGAAAATTATTCTTTGCCGTCGCCATTGCCACCACAGTCCTTAATGTTGGTAATCCCAAAGTAGATCAAGTGTTTCATTCTCGCTTGTAACCTGAACCACAACTCTCTCTTGGAACTGAGCACCACTAAGGTCGCTGAATGTGCTTTGGTTTTTGCACTCTCGTGGTCTAGTTTACTGAGAATAACTAATGATTTATTGTATTTTGTCATCTTGTTCTTGCATCTGAGGTGCCTCCGCAGTTCCAGAAGTAAGAATTGTATTGTTCCGGGTCATACCGTAATCGTAATCAATTTATTAGCCAAGTGTGTTATGCAGCGCACAAAAATTTTATTTTGCCATAGTCATACCAAAAAAAAGGCAACAAGCCACAACTGCATAAAAATTAACATAAACATCCACCACAGCGGTCCACCACATTCCCCACTGTGATGGGAGGTAATAAAGTCTTATCTTCTTTCCTCATTTCCTCCCGCGGTCGGGGCAGTCGAACCATCCGTAGTCAGGGCAATCGAAGCTCGCACAGCCAGCGATCGAGGCTCCCGCGACGGGGCGATCAAAGCTCCCGCGTAGGGGCGGTTGGAGCTCCCGAAGTCGGTCCGTAACCAGGGACCGCGAGCTCCACAATGTTAAATCCGTGGGTTCCCGCGGTTGTCACTGGCAAAGGGACTGCCAGCTCCACGATGTTAGGTCGCAGTGCAAAAAAAGTCCCATCTCCGTTGAGGAAAGTGATAAAAAACATTTCCATCCACCCCCTCTCCACCTCCCACATAATACAAAACTAAAGCTGCACTAAAACATACATTTAATAACAGACTAAAAACAACAAATAATAAAAAGACAAGACAGACCGTTGGCAGAGGCAGCCATTGTTCGGTGTCGCGGTGTATTTGACAAACAAATACTCTTGTCTTGATTTCTGAAGAACCAACTTGCCAAATTCCCAACAGCTTTGGCATTTGGCCTCCAGTCATCTAGTGCGTTGACCTCAGCTCAGCTGCGTAACAGCGCCAGTCCCGGGTTCGATGCTGATCACGGGTGCTGTTTGTATGTTCGCCCCGTCAC